>NC_134722.1:25102500-25207500 GCF_049634645.1 Pelodiscus sinensis
TGAAGAAAGAAACTGAATATTTAATCATTTCAACCAAACTGTGCTTCTTATAATATCGGCTGTGTAATTTACATACTAACAATAAATATGTTCCTCAATCAGTCTGGGAAAGACTGTCCAGGATGTAGGCTTTTTTTTTCCTTCCTCCAGGAACATGGAAACCCACATATTTTTTATTTCATTTTATAGGGACAGTGTTTGACCCATTTAACATGGAGGGTTCAAGCTGCTGAAGCCTACAATCTCTTGAGACTTGCCTTATTCCCAGGTTACCTGTTCTTAGGCCTTGTCTCTCCATAATGCCCGTAGCTCTGTCTCTGCTAACCATAGTGGCGTGGAACCCTTCAAAGTTATGCTGCTATGGGCTCATAAGTCACATCTGCCCTCCTGCCCCCATCACTCGTCCCCTCAAGTAGGGCATATATATCAGAGGCATAAAGCAAATGTGATTATTCTGGCTGAATCAGCATTATCTTATTTGTTTCTTTCCTAAGGGTGAAATGCCATCTCGAATTGGCCCATCTTGCACTCCGTGCATGTGTCTACCCACTCCACTCTATGCTGCATTCATTATATGGGGTAAAAGCAATGGGGGTTAATATAATGAAATGGCAACATGCTCTTGCATACATCACCAAAGACCAACATGCCACCTACATGGTGAAGTAAAAGGTGCTTCAGCTTTTGATGAGATCTATAATGCTAAGTTAAAAACAACCAACCTTGTCATAGCTAGCTTTAGCGGGGAGACAATTTATTTTTTGCTCAATATCTGTATGAAAAACAATCCCAATCTCTTAATATACACAGGTATTGTTTTGCCAAACTGTAAATTTTCTTTAGTATACCACAACTTCAAATCTAATCTTACATACAAACTCCCTCTTTGAGCTCTTTATTAACCCTAATTTATAAATTAAGCCACAGACTCTCTGTCAAAGCAGCTAATACATCTAGAACAAAACTTGTCTCCCATACTAACAGTAGGTTGTCAAGCAATCTAGCATATCATATCACAAAGGCAAATTGCCTTTATCTATTTTTCACCATAATGTAGTCATGTACAGCAAACTTATTGTAAGGTCACTCTTTTTAGTGGAAAACATTCAATATATTTTCCTTTCCTTACAGGAAAATGGAAATACTAACACAAGATGCCCATGTGTCTAACTGAAAAGAATTATTCCATCTACTTGCACCAAATGTAAGGCTCTCATTAATAGACTTACTTTCTTATTGAACTTTATAAAGCTTCACTAGCCATTAATTTTTCTGGATTTTGCTTTCTTAATATAACCTGAAGATTTGGTCAATAGTCACTTGTCTAAGGCCATAGGTAACATTATATTATTAAAAAATAGCCCCAGTATGGTTGTAATAGTACATTTTATTGTTATGGTTTATTCAAACACATTGCACACTATCTATATTGCCTTTAAAGTCATTATATTAATACATATTTCAAAGATCTAACATGCTACTAGTAAATTTACTAACCAAACCATGAACCAAATATGATCATGTTCTGTCATTATAAATAACATATTTTTGTTGAAATAAAAGTGGTAGCTGGCTCAGTAGCACTATACTGATATATGAAAATCTCACATTCCATTCCTAAGGAGGGGTTGTTATTCTTAGGGCTGGTGATGATGCAAGCTCTTCCACACCATGTCAAGAGGATCGCAAGGCATAGTTCTGCAGTAAACCTTCTGGCCTTCAAAACAGCTTTCTGGTACTCCACATTTTTATCCCAACCCTTTAAGTCCTCATCCAGTCTTCTTCAGAGTCAGGAACTCAAGAGCTATCCCATCTCCCTGCTTAGCATCAGAACAGGCAGGGAGCAAATATTCCACCCATTCTTTACATCCAACAGCGGGGACCAGATGGTGCTTTTCATGGATAATTCATTACTAAACTTCCCTCCCCCAAAAGCTTTCTGCCCCATTCTTGCTTGGAGCTCTGAGAATCCAATAAATGACTTTGGACAGCTTAGATGCTTGCTAAGCTTTGAAGGGATCCCCATGGAACCCTCCTTGTTGTAAACAATGGATTGTTGAAATGCAGAACTTTGAAGGATTGGTAGCAACATGTGTGTATCAGAGATTCCTCAGGTTTCTGAGAAACAGCTATGTACCATTCAGATAATAGTGTATCATGTAAATAATCCAACGAATGCCTTGCTTAGGATCAGTTAATGGCCCCTTTGACCTTTCATCTTTGTATACAATTTTTTTTGTCAATAAGAGACACCTGCATAGAACATAGGGAGACTAAATCTACTGTATTTTATAGTTATTATGAGGCCCAGTTTTGCAATCTTTTTAGTACAAAATATTTATAAATAATTAAATGGATTTAAATATGATTATTTCTCTTCAAGATACAACTCATGAATGTAGTGGTTACACTCTTAAATGTAGTGTTTCTAACTCAATCCATCTTTAAAAGCAATTCAATATGTATTCTATAGAACACTGGCTTATTATGGTGATAGAAAGACCCTTAAACTAACATAAGCTTATCCTATAACCTATGCCGTTTGTGATAAAATGTTTCTTTTAAAAGTCACTGATAGAAACGAATCATTATCATTGTGGGAATCTATTTGCCATTTCAGGGCATCACTGATGACTCAACTATTCACTGTCATCTTAAAAAACAACAACAAAAAAACCCAATAAGCATCCTTACTTTACTCTTTGACAGAAATCTGATCTTGTATGTGTTATGCCTTGCTACTCTAGCAGTTTTATCTGTCACTGGAAGTAAACAGAAGAAATTTCCTACTTGGGATCACATCAAGCTATAATTTGTAAACAAAATTCCCCACTGATATTAATGGAGATTTCTGTAAGGAAAAATCTGATATCATTACTCTGGGTCTAATCCAACATTTCTTACATGGACAAAACTCCTAGTTACTTTAATAGAAAAGTGTCTGTGAATGTGTTTCAGGATACTAGTATCAAGAGTAAATACAGAACATCCTTCGTTACATAAATGTCATAGAGGATGTTGAAAAGGTTTGGATAATCAAGATTTCTGATAACTGAGAGCATTTTCAAAGTAATGAGAAGATATCAGAGGATATAACCCTGTTTTGAATAGCATGGACTTTCAGCTCATTGAAGTTTGGATAATTGATGATATTCTGTATATATGTTCACCTATGGAGCATAACTTTTTGAAGTATAACACTATGCATAATAAATAAGTCCTTTACAATGTAAATAATCTTTTGTTTTGAACTTTTCATCCATAGGTCCCAAAACACTTTACAAAGAAAGGTATTTAATATAATCCCCACTATAAAAATGGAGAAACTGAGGCATGGAGAGACAAGGTTATTGGCCCAAGATATCACGACAGGGAATAAAGCTCAGACCTCCCACTTCACAGTCCAGAGCCCTTTCTGCTTCACCACAGAGCCTTCTGAAAGGCTATAAAGCATCCTGAAATGAATGCTTCTCTTTGCTGTACTGTGAACTTGCTTCTTTTAAAGTCCATGTGTCTTTTGCTAAATTGCTTAAGTATGAATGACCTAATAGAGCAAAAGAAATAGTCAGCAGAGCAACTACAGGCTATCAGGCAATTCTGTACTTTTGTGTCACTCCATATTAGGGCAGTTATAAAGAACTCCTTTGTAGAAGAAAAACTCTTAAAAGTAACTGTGAATGCTACGTTTCTGTGGTAGCCATGTTAGTCAGGTTCAGCAAAAAAACAACGGAGAGTCTGGTGGCACCTTAAAGACTAATAATTTTATCATGGCATAAGCTTTTATGAGTTTCAACTCACTTCATTAAATGCATTAAGAAAAAGAAACAAATAGAAGGGGTACAGAGATGGGTGTTACATCAGTTCTAATTCAGTAAGGGTTGATGTGGATAAGAAGAATACCTAAAGTGGAAAATTAATTATGGTAATGAACGAGCCACTCCCAATCTCTATTCAGACTCATTCTGATGGTATCAAATTTCCAGCTCAGCAGTTTCAGGTTACACAGTCATTTTTAATGCCAATATGGCCTCATAAACAAACCATCATGTTGTGCACAACTATTTCTCAACTCATGGTTTCCTATCCAGGAAGTCTACTGATTCAGGAAGTCTACTTCTCATTACTGAATCAAATTCTTTTCTGGTCCCTCCCTATAACATCTGTGTGACGGGCTGACCACGTCACTCGTGCCGGGTCCGTGTGCGCGGCTCGCAAAAAGCCGGAGGAATGCCGGCTGTGCTGCCGCGCATGTGCGGCAAAAGCCGGTGGTCGCTTTTAAGCGCGGCGCCAGCACACCTGGGGGGGGGGGGGGGCGCACCCGCTGGGTGAAGAAGGACGCTGAAGAAGTGGGAGGGGGAGCACCGCCGGGCAGGGTTGGGCTGCGGCCAGCAGGCGTGCCAGCAGCGACCACCCCTCGCCCCCCCCACAGAGAGGGACTGGGGGAGGACCGGAAGAGTGTACCCCCGCCTAGCAGGACAGGACCTCCAACGGACGAGGACCAGCCAAGGGACATCTTGGAAGAGGCCCACCGAAGCCACCCGGAGCTCTGCAGAAGCCCGCCGACTGAGGAGGTACCCAATGCCCCGTTCCCGGTAGGGCGCAGAGTCGGGACGATGCCCCGCCTCATAGGACCAAAGGGGACCCCCCCGACGCCGGAACAGTCTATAGGCAGAGGGCTCCAGGGTATAAGTAGGAGGGTATGAGCCCCCCGGGACTTCCCGGTACATGGGAACCCTACTACGCCCTATAGGCCTAGAGTGAACGGACCGAGAGTAGGGGAGGGCCCCTCTGTGAACAGAACGCGGGCCCACCCTACCCCACACTCTTGCAGGGTTAAGAGGGAGGAGGGTGGTTACCCCCGTGACAATCTGTATGAACTTAGTTTTTATTAACTCCTTGTTTTCCAGATGAAAAGACAGCCTTCTAGATCTCCTTTATATTACGGCAAGGGTGGGCAATAATTTTTGACGGGGGGCCACTCCAAGATTTTGGAAAGAGGTCGAGGGCCGCACTCTTCCAGGATATTAATGGAGATGGGGTGCAGAGGGGGGTCTGGGATGGAGACTGGGTGTAGAAGGGAGCTTGGGGTAAGGGATTGGGGTGCAGGAGCAAGACTGGAATCTGGGAGGGAATTTGGGTGAAGAAGACTGTTGTGACCTAGGGCAGGAGACTGGGGTGCAGGGGTTTGAGATGTGACCTAGGGTAGGAGGGGATTGTGATCTGGGGCAGTAGATTGGGGTGCCAGATCTGGGAGGGAGTATGGGTACAAGAGAGGGGACATAGGGTTTGGGTATGTTGAGTAGGGGAGCAGAAAGTTGGGGCAGGAAAGGGCTGGGGTGCTAGAAGCAGGCTGTGGCCAAGAGACTTACCTGTGAGCTGCCAAATTAGCCTCCCTGCTTACAGAGCTTAAAATGTTTCCCAGCCAGCCAGCCTGCCAGCTTGGCCACGTGCTTCATGAACAACTGAGCCAAGGAGAGGGGGCATGATTCTTTTTGGCTGCCTGTTACTTCAACAAGCAGCTCACATTGGCTGCTTTCTGCCAGAAACCGGCGAATTGGAATGTGCTGGGGGTGTGATGGCTCCTAAAACTTCCCCCCTCCCCTCCAGTTTTAAAACAGAAATGGAGTGCTGCATCTGTTGCCTCCGTGGGTTGGATCCAGTGGCTTAGCAGGCTGGATCCAGCCACGGGCTATATTTAGCCCAGGCCTCTATTAGGATATACACAGCAGTGTTATTTTGGAATAACTCATGTTATTCTGAAATAACACAGGGTAAGTCTACACTACAGCGCTAATTCGAACTAACTTAGTTCGAATTAGTTAATTCGAACTAAGCTAATTTGAACTAACGCGTCTAGAACTAAAAACTAGTTCGAATTAGCGTTTTGCTAATTTGAACTAGCAAGTCCACATTGAGTGGACCATGAACACGGCTTAAGGATGGCCGGAAGCAGTGCCAGCAGGGCATCAGAGGAGGACTTAGAACGTGGAGATGCTCTCTCAGGCTAGCCGAGGGCTGCGCTTAAAGGGTCCCAACCCCCACCCCGGACAGACAGTTCTAAGGGGTGCCCCGCTTGCAAAGCAGTCCTGGCTTGGATTGCCCGGAGTACCCACACTGGGCACATCACAGCACTCGGCCATCAGCCCGGCTGCACTTGCCGCAGGCTGCCATCTGGGAAGAGAGGGCAATCGGGGGGCTGCAGGAGAGCTTCCACCCCCAGAAGCCCACAGAGCCAGCCCAGTCCTCCCCATCGGGGGCTCGTACCCCATTCCTCCCTCACCTCCTTCCACTTACCCTTCCCTAGCTCCCCTTCTTATTGATGTACAAAATAAAGATAACGTTTCTTCCAACATTGACTCTGTCTTTATTGAACAAAACTGGGGGAGACTGGGAAAAGGAGGTGGGAGAGGGGAAGAGAAAGGCTGGGAGAGGGGAGGGCAACTAACATGATCAGGGGTTGGGAACAGGACCCAGATGAAGAGAGGCTACAGAGACTGGGACTGTTCATCTTAGAAAAGAGGAGATGGAGCGGGGACAGGATAGAGGTCTCTAAAAGCAGGGGTTGGGTGGAGAGGGTGCATACAGAAAAGTTCTTCATGAGTTCCCATAAAGAAGGACTAGAGGACACCAAAGGAAAGGAATGGGTAGCAGGCTTCAAACTAGTAAGAGAAAGTTGTTCTTCACAAAGCAAATAATTAACCTGTGGAACTCCTTGCTGCAGGAGGCTGTGAAGGCTACAATTAGAACAGAGTTTAAAGGGAAGTGAGATCAAGTCATGGAGGTTGGGTCCATGGAGTAGTCTTAGCCAGGGGGTAGGAGTGGTGTCCCTACCCAAAGTTTGTGGAAGGCTGGAGAGGGATGGCACGAGACAAATGGCTTGGTCACTGTCTTTGGTCCATCCCCTCCAGGGTCCCTAGGGTTGGCCGCTTTCGGCAGACAGGCTACTGGGCTAGAAGGACCTTTGGTCTGACCCAGGACGGCCATTGTAAGCTCAGGGCTCAGGGTCGGGGGTCTCAGTGGACCCCCTTGATTTTCATGCACACCTGCTCCTGGGTGGCCAGGCTGGCAGCTCTCCTGCCCTAAACGGCCACTTTCCTGTGCCTAGTGCGGAGATCGTGGACAAGGTCCACGATGTCTGCACTAGCCCAGGAAGGTGCCCGCCTCTTGCAGTCCCGGGCAAGCTCCTGGGAGCCGCCAGCCTGGTCCCGGGAAGAGGGGGTGGGCTGGGGGACATCGGGTAGGTGGCTCTGTGCCGTGCCAGGTGCAGGGTCTGCTGGCTGGGTTGCACCTGGCACGGGCACCGTAGCCAGCCCGTGCCCCTTTAAGGGGTCCGGGGCCGGGAGGGGGGCAGACGAGTTTCCCTGGTGTTGGCCAGAGTGGCCACCAGGGAAACCTGGGGAGGGCTAGCCTCCCACTAGTTCGAATTAAGGGGCTACACACCCCTTAATTCAAACTAGTAAGTTCGAACTAGGCTTAATCCTCGTAAAATGAGGTTTTCCTAGTTCGAACTAAGCGCTCCGCTAGTTCGATTCAAATTCAAACTAGCGGAGCGCTAGTGTAGCGGCTATGAATGTTAGTTCGAACTAACGTCTGTTAGTTCGAAGTAACATTGTAGTGTAGACATACCCATAGTGAGTGTCTACACTACAAGTCATTATTTCAAAATAAAGTCAAGCTGGAGGACTTCTGACTCAAATTCCTATAACCCTCATTTCATGAGAAGTAAGGGAAGTCGAAAGAAGAGTGTTCTTCCTTCAACTTCCTGCTATGAAGACAGCACGAAAATTAAGTTATTTAGACTTAATCTACACTATTGTCGTAGCTGAAGTTATGTAACTTAGTTCAACTTTAGACCTGCTGTGTAGATGTACCTATACTGGATTCAGAACTTGTTGATTTAAAATTACAGGAAATGGGAAAAGACATCTAAAGCTATTAAGTTGCATACCTTCAAATTAGGGATACAGAACAGAAATTCTGAGAGATCTGTAGCCTTAGCAAAAAAGCAATTACAATTGATCAAATCAAGAAAGGTTCTCAATTGCCTAAATACTGTACATTTGTGGAGAAAGAGAGTAGGGATAGCTTTTGGGTTTAGCAGTACTTTTAAAATAGGGCACTAAACTGTATGGGGTTTATATGTTTTATTGCAATCAGAATGGGTATAACGTTACGTGGAATGCACAGAAGATATAAAAAAACCCACATAACTTCATTTCCAATAAAATATAGAGAAGACAGGACTTCAGTCAAATATAGCTATGGACATTTTGACTCTGAAATTACTCCAAGGTCAGACCCCTCCCCCCCCCCCCCCCCATCTATAAAATGAGCCAATTTTAATCTACTCAAACTTTTTAATAGTTTAAATTTTGTGCTAAGTAAAAATTTCCTTATGGACATCAACAGAACATTTAATGGAAATTCAGTTACATTCACTCCCTGGTTCCCCAAATAGAGGTCTGTCTTCAAAGTTTAAAAAAAAACTGTCAAAAGGTTTTTACAATCCACTAAAATGTCAGCTAAAATTTCCAAGTAATACTACATGAGGCTGCTGTTTGTTTACAAAAAAAGGCGATATAACTGATCAAGTGTTTATTGACACACAGAGAAGTGGCTGAAAAATTCTTTTAGTTCTTAAAAACGAATGCCATGGCCATTGCTTTAAAGTATTTGGAATACACAAATGGATAAAGTAGTGTGTAATGGCCCAAGGAAGATATTTAAGGGAAGTAATGATTGAACTTAAAAAAAAATCAACAGCCAAACCAACAACCTTGAAGACTCAAAATGCTCAAGGCAGAAATGACTATACTGATTTCTGAGAAGTCTCTGCGCTTTTACATATTTGAGTCTTGCAAAGAGTCAGGCATTATTGCTCTGTAATAGGTGTGGCTGCCTTTGAAATGTAAGCTCACAGCTTCTGTAGTCAGTGAACCATTGCTGATAGGGCTGACTAGTCAGAAGCAAAACTGGCTAGTTATGAAACTACTATAGTATATCCTTTATCTCATACACATTTAAAGGATTTACCTATCTATCCCACTGCAGACCTACTCATTGAGTAGGAGCCAACAGCACATGATTGTGTTAATTAATCTGCTATTGTGAGTAAAGGAACAGCTGCAGTGGTCTCGTGGATACGTTGTCAAAGGAAAACAATGTAATGTTAAGCTTCTGACTGCATATTCTGTTACAAAGAAGGTTTACGAGAAGTTAAATTCATAAATCACAGATCATTTTTATAATAATAATAAATAACATCTGACCTTTAAAGGAAAGGTTTTAGCATTCTTAATTTCAGTTTGAAATATGTTCTGAAATATGATACTTAAGCTTTAACCCAATTCTTTGTTTTGAAAACAAACATTCTCCAGAAATTATAGGAAATGGTAGTAGCTATAGAAATGACCTCTGACTGTACTAGATACATGCCATTGTAGTTTTAACAAAGATCAGAGCCCAAAATATCAAGTTAAAAGAAAAACTTGTTGGATCCCTTCCAGGGTCTCCTCTAATAAAAACATAATTGCCAATAATATACAGAAATGCAGAATGAAAGGAAAATTCATTACAGAAAAAATACTTGGTATTTACATAGGATTTTATCATTCTTTATATGGGGGAGGAACCACAGAAAACACTTTTACCTAAGTCACATAATGTATTCACTTTTGTGATTCGAATCCACCCCCTGCCAAATACTGGTCAGTGAATACATTGATCTTTACACAAACACCCAAGTAGTAAAGAACATTAGAACATAAAGAGAGACAGAATGAAACAAAAACCAAAAGACAAATGTTATGAGTAGAAATTAAAGGCTATGCTTGCAAAATTCTATTAGAAATGTAGATGGAAAATGGATCTACATTAGCAGGGCATGTCAAATGGGCACTGTCCTCCAGTAAACTATCCTGGGTCTAGTTTTATTCAATAGCTTCATACGTGTTTTGGATAATGCAACAAAGAGTACACTTATAAAGTCTGTGAACAATACCAAGATGGGAGGGATTGTTAGCAGTTTGGAGGACAAGATTAGAAAGTCAAAATAATCTTGACATTCTGGAGAAACGGTGTGAAATAAATATGATGAAACTCAGTCACAACTAACGCAAACTACTCTTAGGAAAGAATAACCAATTGCACAAATACAAATTAAGAAATGACTCCCTAAGAAGGAGTGTTGCAGAAAAGTATCTAGAAGTTGTAGTGCAGTGTTTTTCAAAGCTGGGTTCCAGGCTCACTCAGGTAAGCTGCTGGCAGGCCTGCAATGCTTTGTTTATCTAAGTCTCTATAACGAAGCCTTGAAGCTCCCATTGGCTGCAGTTCGCTGTTTCCAGCCAGGGGGAGCTGCAGGAAGCAGTGGCCCAGGCCCCAAACAATTATATAAATGAAAAAACCCAAAACTTACTTGAGTTAAGGACCCGACCAATGCTGGTAAATCTTCTAATTTGTACATATTTGATTGTTTTCAATAAAAAGTTGTCCTGTTTTCAGGTTTCAGTTCCTAAAAAAATGTGTTATGTTTTATTCTGTTTTCCCCTTCTTCTTTCTTTATTCTAAAATATAAATTAAATTTGTGAGACCAAGAGTCAGATCTTTAGCTGGCATAGATGGGTATAAGTCTTCTGACTTCAGTGGAGTCCAAATGTGGTGGAAGGTTCAAGAAAAAGACAAACTGGTTCTGATTTGTAAGTTTCTGTGGGACTTCAAGGGGGGGGGGAGGGAATGTGCCTATTTTTAGACATGAATTGTTCTGTATTTCTAGATTCCATGCATCAACTTGATAACACTGCAGTAATTTCACAGCAACAACTAATGTTATAGTTCAACAGCATTCTCTAAGGAACTGTAAAGATTCCAGAAAGCAGTACTTCAGACATACAAACCCACACCAACTTGTGTCCCAACACTAAAACAGGATCATTTCAATGATCCCAAACCAATTAAAGCTATAGCTAGCCAAACAAATAAATGTCAGAAAGTGTTTCTGCATTGTGGAAATATCTTAATCTTCAAATCAAATGCTCGTCGTATTTTATCATATACTCTTAGAAAATACATTTGGGATCTTGAGACTGATTATCTTTAAGACTAAATTTATATATTTACCCAGGTAGATTTTTTTCTTTTATTTGTTTCCATACAACATATCTTAGTTCCATTCAAATACCGACATGGAAATACTTAAGTTCTTTCTTAAATATGCATACAAAATACACTTCAATGAAACTACTGAATTGCCAATAGCTTCTATAAGGTCTTTAAAATGACTCTTTGTAACTTTAATCAGGCTCTGAGAATTCATAAGCGTCATTAATCATTAGTTTGATGACTTCATTGAGGTTGATTGGGTTGGGCCTTCATTACTACTCTGTATTAGGTTTCATTTTCCAAATCAAAATTCTAAAATAAAATAATTTCTTCGTCTTTTAAAATCTTGATTAAAACACTGAGAATTTGGGCTGAGACCAAATTCTTGATATTATGAAACTGTTTTGCTTTGATAAAATATGCCATAACTTTGGGGAGAATCAGATTTTTTTTAAATAGGAGACTGCAGTTTGATTATAATTGTGGTTTCTTTCAGTCTATGGGAAAGAGCATGGCATAGAGAGAAGAAAATGCCCTTGATTTCCTATAATGGAAATCTAATAAAATTTTTCATTTTGTAAAACAATTATCTAAATGAAAAGGTAAATTGCCATCTAAGTCTTACACTAGAACACTAAAAATAGTCATATCAAAGACTGAAAAGTTAACTATGTAGCCTCAGCTTCAAAAATAAGAAAGCCTTTGCCTGAAATCATCCTTGCCTATAGAAATTACCTCGCTCCAAACCCATAAGTTGTAAATATTCTTGACTTCTGGGAAAGTGCAAATCCAAACTGGAACTTGAAAATTCATGCCCATAGGGGAAAACAAATACAATATTTACATAAAATATGATATACTTTGTTAAATTAAACTGATTTTACCTCTCTTCTTACAACATGATTTTCTCTGAAACTTAAGTATGAGCTGGTATAATTTGTTTATGTTCGTCTGTAAACTGATCAGTGAGCTGGCAGGCTAATACCATACAAGGTGGAGAGGAATATTTCATGATAACCCTTGACTATGAGAAGAGCAGGTGATGTGAAAACAGTATAAGGAAAAAGTTCCTCAACTACTTATTAGGCAACCACAATTGTTAAGGGCTTCTGCAATAAGTTGAATGCCTCTAAATTGATATAAACTCCACCTGTGGGGTGAGACTTACATCCTCATTTAATGGAAATTGAAGAAGGTATTCTAGCTATTTGGTGAGCAGTGTTTGCAGCTGTGAATTAAAGTCAGTTGTGTCAAGTTTAATAGCTCTGGGATACTCCATGAGGCACATGTGTGCTCTAACTTGAGCCTATAGTGCCATTTTAATAACTGTAGTTTAGTAGTAGTTAATTGGTACCTGCTTAAGCTTATGCAAGTTGTGTTTTATTCTTTATATTGCAGTAGCACCTAGATGGTCTCGCTCCCAAAGCATTTAGATTTTAGTAATACTGAATTTTCAGCCTATTAAGTGGTTAATACAATAGTTTTCACATTAATCTATTCAAGTTAAACATTAGGGCTACGTCTAGACTGGCATGATTTTCCGCAAATGCTTTTAACGGAAAAGTTTTCCGTTAAAAGCATTTGTGGAAAAGAGCATCTAGATTGGCACGGATGCTTTTCTGCAAAAGCACTTTTTGCGGAAAAGTGTCTGTGCCAATCTAGACACGTTTTTCCGCAAAAAAAACCCCGATCGCCATTGTCGCAATCAGGGCTTTTTTGCTCAAAACAAATCTGAGCTGTCTACACTGGCCCTTTTGTGCAAAAGCTTTGTGCAAAAGGACTTTTGCCCAAACGGGAGCAGCATAGTATTTCTGCAAGAAGCACTTATTTCAGACAGTAGGAAGTCAGTGTTCTTGCGGAAAGTCAAGCGGCCAGTGTAGACAGCTGGGAAGTTTTTCCGCAAAAGCAACTGCTTTTGCAGAAAAACTTGCTAGTCTAAACACAGCCCAGATGTAGAAAGATTTACAATCCATTCAGGGCTCAGAAACAGAGATTTGGTGTAGCCTAGCAGATAGAACATTGGTCTAAGACTCAGGATATCTGGATTCTACTCCTGGCCTCTAGTACTAGGTGACCTTAGGCAAGTCATGTCACCCTTATGTGCCTATGTTTCTCCCATCTATAAATGGTGATAATGAATCTCACATCCTTTGTAAGGTGCTTTGAGCTGTACTGATGAAAGTCACTATATAAGAGTTAGGTATTTGATATTAAACTGAAAAAAGCCTGCTGAAGGATTCTCTGATTACTGTTTAAAAGAATAGTTTGAATAATACTGTGCATAAGTAGATCATCTAGGTCCATATAAACAGATCTGTTCATAGTGAAATATCCTGCAGGATATGAATTGCTCAGTGAGACAAAAGACGTGATCTAGGATACAGTAGTGTAGGTAGGACCTTATCTTCTCAAAGTAAGAGGTGATCTAACTAAAAGGTGTGCATACATGGAAAATGTAAAGCATATGTAAATCATATGAATTCATACTACTCAGGAAATCAGACCAGGTATACCAGCCACTACATTTTAAAGGTAGTGGCAGCAAAGCAACTGGCACTGTCATTATCTGGAATTAACTTGCATTGTTTTCAAATGACCAATTTGTAGGGATCCTGTTTGGATTTGGGAATTTAGCTAAATGCATCATCATGATTCACAAAGCACATTACAAAAAATATCCTCTGAAGAAAATTTGGGACTCAATCACAGCATAACTCAATACTTCTCCAAGTGTAACATTCTGCACCTAAATGCTTACTACAGTTGAGCAATAGCTGTGGCCTTTGGCAGAACATGAGTGACAAACATCTAGCCCAGAAAAAAAGTAGAAAAAGAGTTCAATTAATTTGTCAGGAAGAAGATCCCAGTTAGGAGAGCAACATTTAGACTGAAAATGCTGCTGGAACGGGAAATGGTATATAAAGGAAAATGATAATTTAATAGAAAAGAAAACTAAACGCACTATAGAAGTAAAGTTCTTCCTAAAATCCACTTCAAACAAAGTAAGACGCTGGAGGACATGGAGTGTCTAAACTAACTTTTCAAATCTTGATCCACTTAGCGGAGATCATTGCCACCACCTAATGACTGTTTCATAGATAATGGAGAACACTGACTACACTGTGTGAGCATATTTTGTGTGACCACACTCTGTTGCATATTTTGTGGTGGTGAATAGAAGGCTTCAAACTTGACTGCTCTCAAACTCAAATATCTTGCAACTGGGAACAAGCCAGCCTTCTGTACTTCTGCTTCCTACAGAGCTGCTCTAAATTACAAACCTAGAACAGTTATAGAGTGCCCGCTAGAGTACAGCACAACCTCTCTTCCCCTGAAACACCACACTAGAACCGGTTGGAAAATTTTCAACTAAACTTTTCATCATGGGAAACTGTAGATTTATCTAAACTAAAACTTTTCAGGATACATATTGCTTTTGATTAAACTTTTCTCAGGTGATATTTCAAGAGAGAGAAAGATCCACCTAACAAGTGGTTATAGTCCAGTGGTTAGAGCACTTGACTTAAATGCAGGAGATATTGGCTCAAGTTTCTACTCTGCCTGATTTTGTGTGTGTTCCAGGCTGTATAATCAGTGTTTCTTATGCCACTGACTATTTAATCACTTATACAAAGTGAACAACTCAGATGATAGGAGAGAGACTGATAACAGCCTAGTGATTAAGGAACTCAGCTACGATGTGGGGGAAACAAGACTGAACTCTGTGTTCTGCCTAATTCTCTCCTCCTCACTTTTCCCACAAAAAGGGAAATTTTTGAAAGGTGCCACTTTTGTCCCAAACTTCTGGTTTTGGCCTGTCCTACACCCCTTGCAGTAGACTTAGTAGATTGGGATGAAGCATCATATGATATAAACTATGCTATGCCAACGTTACATCAACTGTGGATTTCCCTCTGCTGAGGCCTCACAGCATGTCCTTATTAAGGACATTTGAAGTTCCTTTGTCCTATTAAATCAGGACATATGATCTGGTCCTTATCTACATCCTCCTCTTCCCCCACTGCGTACAGATGTGGTCTCCTCATCTCAAAAAAGATATACTGGCATTAGAAAAGGTTCAGAGAAGGGCAACTAAAATGATTAGGAGTTTGGAATGGGTCCCATATGAGGAGAGATTAAAGAGACTGAAACTTTTCAGCTTGGAAAAGAAGAGACTAAGGGGGAATATGATAGAGGTATATAAAATCATGAGTGGGGTGGAGAAAGTCCCATAATATAAGAACTAGGGGCCACCAAATGAAACTAATGGGTAGCAGATTTAAAACAAATAAAAGGAAGTTCTTCTTTACAAGTGCATAGTCAATCTGTGGAACTCCTTGCCTGAGGAGGTTGTGAAAGCTAGAACTTTAACACGGTTTAAAAGAAAACTAAATACATTCATTTAGTCCATTAATGGGTAAGGAATGGTGTCCCTAGCTTCTCTTTGTCAGAGGGTGGAGATGGATGGCAGGAGAGAAATCGTTTGATCAGTACCTGTTCAGTTCACTCCCTCTGGGATACCTGGCATTGGCCACTGTCGGCAGAGAGGGTACTGGGCTGGATGGACCTTTGGTCTGACTCAGCATGGCCATTCTTATGTTCTTATGTATTTAAGACTGCCACCTGCAGTATGATTCCTTTCACACAGCTTCAGAGAAAACTCCCAGAAATAACTTTGCAATGGATTTAAGAACTGAGAGAGTGCTAGAGCATCAGTGTATGGCTTTTGGAAACAGTCTGTGAAATTTTGATGCAAGCCTCGACTGGACTAAGACCTTCCTTTGGTGGTAACTTTCAGAAGGGATCCTTGTATGAGAGAAGAAGTATAAACACACACACACACACACACACACACACACACACACACAAATGCATGTTAAACTGTTATGTGGTTTCAGAAATTTGTGTGAAAGCAGAATGAAAGTCGGTTCATAAAAGATCAGAAGTGGTGAGATTGATAATAGGGGTAGAATCAATCTCGTAAGAAGTATCAGAGGGGTACCTGTGTTAGTCTGGATCTGCAAAAGCGACAAGGAGTCCTGTAGCACCTTATATACTAACAGATGTATTGGAGCATAAGCTTCTGTGGGCAAAGACCCACTTCGTCATGCATCTGACGAAGTGGGTCTTTGCCCACGAAAGCTTATGCTCCAATACATCTGTTAGTATATAAGGTGCTACAGGACTCCTTGTCAATCTTGTAAGAGTATTCCAAAATAGCTAGTCTGTGTGTTTTAAACAAGCCCATTATTTTGAAATTGCTTTTGAAATAATGGGCTCACTATTCCAAATTTCGCCAAATTTCAAAATAAGCTATTTTGAAATATACTTGAAATGAGAGTTCTGTGACTTACCTTGTTGAAGTTTAAATGTTTCTTAACCAGCATTTGTAGTGAGAGCCAAAACAATCCCCCAAAACAAAACCAACAGATTCGTGATTATGTTTATGGACTTACCAAAGCATTTGATTAGAGCTATAGTTGATGTTTGGTTTAACGTGAGTTTACTAGTTGGTGTATGAAAACTAATTTACAGGAGTCACAGTTCAATAATGTGAACCAATCCACTCTTCCCATGGGAACCCATAGGAAAAGTGTGGTTTTAATGGATTTGCACCTATTTACATTGGTTTGGCAATACTGGAAAAAGTGACTGATTAGGCTCTTATTTCAACCTCAGAAATCTGATCTCAAGGAAGCAAATTTTAACCGTGGGACATAATTATTATGTGAGCCAAAAATTAAAATTTAATTAAACAAACCAATAAACAAACAATACAATTCTGAGTAGCAGAAGGTATAAAACAAGATAATGATGTACTGAATGTCCACCATTGTCAGACAGATACCACATTTGTTTCTGACATTTCTAAATGAGTCATGGGCTCAGCTAAAACGTGATCTCTTTTCCTTGGAAAAACCAAAAGAAAGTGGATTCTGATGAATCTGTCTAGCCACTCTCATCACACAAGATTAAGTGAGCCAGTCAGGGATAGAGGATAAATATTAAGTTGACCTGTATCACAAAAATATTTGTAAATAGATTTTATGGGTAAAGAATGAAAGCAAACACATTTTGGCAAATCACTACTTCTTTGCAGAAGTTAATGCCCAGACCAAGGCTGGTTACAAGGACTTTTATACTGCAAGTCATCCAGATTTGTTTTTTGATTTAATATACACAGTAGAATATGAGCATGACCTAAGTCATCAGGAGGTTCTTAAAGGGCATGTTTAGGTACTGAATGACTTCAACCAAGAGGTGAGCAATAATTTTTGGTGAAGGACCACTCCAAGATTTTGGAAAGTAGTCAAGGCCTACACTTTTCTGTGGAGATGAGGGGTCTAGGGTGGACATTCGGTGCAGAAGGGCACACTGGGAAAGGGACAGGGGTGCAAGAGATGGTGTGAGGTCTGAGAGGGAGGTTGGTGAAGGTGGGGGTTGTGAGTTGGGTCAGGGAATTGGGCAATAAGATCAGTGAGGGAGTATGGGTGCAGGAGAGGATTCTGGTTTGAGGGAGGGGCTCTAGGAGGAGGTGCAAAATCTGGGAGGGAATTGTGACCTGGGAGAATGGGAAAAGTGGGGGCAGACTGCAGAGGGCTTGGGTGGTGACCTGGGGCAGGGGAACGGGGTGCAGGGTCTGGGAGGGTGTTTGCGTCCAGGAGAGGATTCTGGCCTGAGGGAGGAATGTAGGAGGGATTACAGGGTCTGGGAGGGAGTTGTGACGTGGGGCAGGGGGTGCAGAGGGATTGGATGGTTGCCTGGGGGAGGGAGTTGGAGTACAGGAGGGGCAGGGGTGCCAGAGGCAGGCTTCGACTGGGAGGCCCTTACTTAAGCCAGCATCCCTATAGCACTCCCAGGGCAGGCTGGACTTCCTGCCTGCTGCAGCCCCAGATCACTTTAAACTGCAGACCTGTTCCCTCCACCTGGCTCTCAGCTCTGGAAAGGGGAAGAAACTTGTGCTGCCCCCATTCCCCAGGCCAGTCTCTCAGCTCCTATTGGCTGGTTGCTTCCAGCCAATAGGAGCTGAGAGATTGGCTGGAGTCAATTCCTATTGGCTGGGAGCTGGGAGATCATATGAAGCCTCCCCTTCCCTGCAGAGTAGAAAGCCACACAGAATGCACTTTAAAACATGGCAGCCGCGTGCCTGAGAGTCCCAGCAGGGTGGTCCGTGAGCCGGATCCAGCCCCCAGGCCGTATTTTTCCCAGCCTTGCTTCAACCACTAAACTATAAACAGAGCATCAAACATCCTTGAGTTGATTCTTTTATCTACATAGATTGACCAAAGTAACTTTCTTATTCTCATCTGTGACGGGGCAGCCCCGCCCCGCACTCAAGCCCAGGGAAACCACCTGGTGCCGGGGGCGGAGAGGGTCCCACCCACACAGCCCTACTGGGCATGCTCCCGGGGGAGCCAAGACATAAAAGACTTCCGGACTGCTCAGAGGGGGCAGACTACAGCCAGAGCTGGAGCTAGCGCCCAACCGCCCGTGGCGCAGACTGAACCGCCAGAGAGGGAGTCGCCAGGCCTGTTGGACCTGCTGCCGCCAGGCCCAAGCCCAGCCCAACCCCAACAACAGAGCTGCCAGCCGACCCCCCGTGACCCAGGCACTGGACCAGCCACGTCCAACCCCAACGCCGACTTGGGAAGTGCCGCGACAGCCACCCGACTCACGCCGACCGGTGAGACCGCTACAGGCCGGGGGAAGGAGGTAGGAAGCGACCCAGAGCAGGAAGCTGGAGAAGCCCCTGAGGGCTCAGCGCTTTGCGGGGAGGAACCCCTGCCGAGCCAGCGGTGGGAGCTACCCGCCACTGATATGGCCCTGGGTCGGGGCCCGGTGGAGAGGGAGGGCCCGGGTCCTCTTACCACTCCTTCCCTGACCCCCGACAAGTGGGAGCTCGGCTGAAGGACTAGGCTGCGGAGCCTGGAATCTTTCGGACTAGGCCAGGGGCCGTAGTTCCCCTAATACAGGGGCAGTGTACTCTCGGACTATGCCAGAGGACTGTAGTTCCACTAATATAAGGGCAGTGTGCTTTCGGACTAGGCCTCAGGGCCGTAGTTCCCCTAATACAGGGGCAGTGGACTTTTGAAACGAGGCTGGGGAAGAGTGAACTATGCTCCGTAGGCAGGCGGCCCGCCCCGAGGGAGTGGCGGCCCCCCGACATCATCTTAATTTTGAACTCTGCCAGTGACCTAGCAGCCAATCTGGATTCCAAAAACTGAGAAGGTTTTTTGATTGGTTGGTCAGTCTATTGGTCAGTTGATTTTTGTTGTTTTAAATGATGTCACCGCAAGGAAGTCACCAATTTTTCATAAAGGAAAAAAGGTCAGATTAAAAAAAAATCTTTACTGGTATTACTT
Organism: Pelodiscus sinensis; assembly: GCF_049634645.1. Lineage (NCBI taxonomy): Eukaryota > Metazoa > Chordata > Testudines > Trionychidae > Pelodiscus > Pelodiscus sinensis. Next base: position 25,121,961 of record NC_134722.1, read on the forward strand.
TGTATGAGCTACATTTCATCCCTATACTTTGGATAAGTTACATAATTGAATTTTAGCTTCATTCACTCCCATCAGTGCATTTCGACCATTCTGACCATTGCATTATTAGATTCCACAATAATATCATTTTATTTAAGGTGTTCCTATCATATGCATGGCAGTCATATACAGTGGAACACTTTGGGTCCTAGGATTGCTATACCTGAAAAGATAAAGAATTTGGGGAAGATTTTGTATATGTTTTCTGGTTTTTTATTCCCTTATTCAGGGAGAGAGAGTAGAAATTCATTTTCTGCCGGGAGGGAATGCAAAAATCTGTTAATATGTGGGAAGAAGGGCTCAGAAAAATAGTAAATTTTTGATGGAAATGGGAAGCAAAAAACAATGTTAAAATGCTATAGGGTACTTTCCATCACATATCTAGCTATTATAGGACACAAGGTAGACAAGTTAATCTAAAATGGTCCAGCTTGTAATGGTATTTTCTACCAAAATACAGTAGACTTCTGATAATCCGGAACCTATGGGATTTAGGTGGTGCCGGATTATCAGATATGCCGGACTATCAGGAGGTACTATAAGCAGGTTATATATAAATTGTATACATTATATACTGTATATAAAGTGTTCTTAACCCTTTTTCTTGTACATACTGTATACAGTAAACTGTAATGTTTTAGTTTTTTTAAGCCTTTTTTACCCTTTTTGCTCAGTTCAGCTGCTGCCGCTGTTACCTTGCAACTCATTTTTTGCCGAAGCTCACTCACTAGGCTCTTGCCATTTTGATGCCGGACTATCAGGAGCGCTGGACTACTGGATGCTGGACTATTGGAGTTTTACTGTACATATAAGAACTTTCTCTAACCTTGTGATTTTTTTCAGATGAGTTATATACCATATATACTTGATCATAAGTCCATTTGCTCATACGCTGACCTCCCCCATGTTAAAAAAAATGTAAAAATTGCAATAACCCATTCATAAGATGACTCCATACAGGCAGTTTCCAAATTCCAATCCCAGCTCATCAGCATGAGCCACTGGCATGTGGGGATGTTTTGTTTACCTGGAGCATCTGTAGGTATAGAGTTCAGCAGCTCCCAGTGTTCATGATTCACCATTTCTGGCCAACAGGAGCAGTGGGAAGTGGCAGCCAGCATGTCTCTTGGCTCGCGCTGTTTCCCACAGCTCCCATTGCCTGGGAACAGCGAACAGCAGTCAATAGGAGCAGGGGGGCTCCATGCCTGCAGATGTTCCAAGTACATAAAACATCCCAGTGTACCAGCAATTTGTCCTGCTGGGCTGGGAACTGAAGTTTGCTACTCCAACCCTCTCTCTGCAAGTTAAAAAAAAAGGTAAAACGCAATGACCCATTCACAAAAAATTCAACTTATGATTGAGTATATACAGTATATAAAATATGATATCCATTCTATAGTAAAAGTCACAACTAAGCAAAAAAAATATGAAGGATCTGAATTTTAATTGATTGAAGTAAAATCTTATCCTATTTTGCATTTTTAAAAACATATATAGTTGATAGTTCAATGAAAACAACAGTTCTTAATTCCAGAAAATAGGAGTAGAAGCACCTGACAGTGGTAACTATAGGAATTGTCTTAACTATATGGTAAATATCACTACATAATTTCAAGTTTAGTTGCTTATGGCATATTATCTGACACAGTCTACTATATTGGTCAAAACCTTTTAAGGGTCTAGAGCAGGACTCAGTGGAAAGGATGGAAGGATGGGCACTAGATGAAGAAAGAAGTATGTTTCATGCCAGAATATTTGCACATACCAGTTTGAATATTCTAGTAGCACTTTGAATTATAGTGCTTCTTAGTACAACAAATTCCTGCTGGGCCTAGGGTGATCATTGTACATCAAGGAAATAAAGAACTGTGTGGATGGGCTTATTTTTTCTGAGATCACAAACGTTCCTTGCTATCAAATTACATACCAGTAGAACAGTACAGAATCCCTTGAGCGCTTGTTCCTGGAAAACAGTTTTTATTGTATGAAATATTTCTTAGTACTGTATTGGATATAAGTTATAGACAGTAAGTACCACAGAAAGAATATTGCTGAAATAGAGGAGATGATTTCCCTACATGGACGATACTACTCAGACATTAATATAAAGTTGAATGTAGGGGTTTTTTTACAATAAAAATAGAATACAAAGGATTGTTGTTAGCACAAAACCTGATAAATTGTCTTTTTTCTTATCCAAAATAATAATTTTTAACTCAACCTCTCTAGGTGTTGGCCCCTATATGTAAAATCATCATGAAACTTGAACCAGTGAATCAGAATGTAACATTATCGCTGTGAATGGCTTATGGAGAAAAAAAACGTTCTCTTAGTATTGGGATGAACAGCAGCATTACGATACCCTAGGGGCCAACAGACTTGCTGGGTCCCTGGCAAGGGGGTTGGGGAGTGGGGAGCAGCCTCACACTCTTGGAAGAGGCAAGGCTTCAGGTGGGGCAAGGACAGCCAGCCCTCAGTGCCAACCAGATTGCACAGCACTGGGCCCACTCCCTACTCCAGCACTGACTGGAATGCACTGCATGGCACTCTGGCATCAATTTAAAGGCCTGGGTCTTTAAAGGCTTTAACAGCTGCTACAGCTCCTCCAGAAAGGGCAGTGGTCAGGAGCTGTAGCCCCTTGTTAATTTCTGGGCCCCGGAGCAACTGTCCCCTTTATCCCTCTGTCAGCAGGCCTGAGGATACCCATCAACATAAAAGGCCTTCAAATTTAGGATTTGGGGCATGATTTTCAAAAAGTTAGATGTGCTAATGTATGTGCCTAATGTCCCCAAGCAGTTACTTTTGTAATTTCTCCAAACTGTTTGTCTGACATCACAATAGCCAAGGGTATGTCTAGACTACATGGCTCCATCGCTGGCACCATGTAAACTAGTGTACCCGACATAGTCAATGAAGTGGGATTTAAATAATCCCTGCTTCATTAAAATAAAAATGGCCGCTGCGCTGTGCCGACAATCAGCTGATCCGGCACAGCGCAGGAGTCTAGACGCGGATCGGTCGACCAGGGAAGACTTTGTCGACCGCTCCTGTAATCCTCATTTCATGAGGCATAAGGGAGCAGTTGACAAAGGCTTCCCTTGTCGACCGATCCACATCTAGACTGTGGCACTGTGCCGGATCAGCTGATTGTTGGCACAGCACGGTGGCCATTTTTATTTTAATGAAGCGGGGATTTTTTAAATCCCCGCTTCATTGACTATGTCTGGTACACTAGTTTACCTGGCTCCATCGACAGAGCCATGTAGTCTAGACATTCCCCAACTGTCTATGTAACTGGCCATATACACACATAAAAATAGTCAAGTGTGCACAATTAGGCTCACCTTTCACAAACTCAGACCCTTAATGACTCATGTCAGATTCTGAGTTGTAGACAGGAGACCCCACCTACATCACACGCAGATCTTTGGTCAATTCTCATCTTCATAGCCTTTGCATTCCAAAAGGTTTCTCTGCCTAGAGACCTTCTCCAACTCCAGGTCTTCTTGTATTACTTAAAATAAGGGTGAAATGAAACTCTTTTTGTAACCAATGACTGCACTGACTGGCTACCTTATGGAGTAGTGATGTCTCCCTCTAAAACAGCAAGTATTAGCTCAGGAATGGGCAGTAAGTTTCACAAGGGGACACTCTATGAATTATGGCAAGTCAACATGAGCCGCACATTTCTACTATATTTATGGAGGTGCATTTGGGTGCAAGATGGAGCTCTGGGTTGGTCATAGTATTGGGGTGCTGGAGAGGGTGACGGATGCACAGTCTGGGAGGGAGTTTGGGTGCAGAAGGGGATTCTGACCTGGGGCAGAGGGTTGGGTTACGGGAGGTGGTATAAGATGCAGGATTTGACCAAGAGGTGATTACCATAGGTGGCTACCACCCCGCAGCACAGCAGTTAATATAACTAATAGGAATTATATAAATCTAATTCTCTGTTTCTTAGGTATTCCCAAAAAGCTATGTCAGAATTTGCATCTAGGATGCTGACCAACAATGTACATTTTAATTCACTGTGGCAAATAAAGCTTTCTGCCATATGGCTGATTAGTGATATTCTCTCCATTTTTCTTTTCTAAACAGCTGGGTGAGTAACAACAAGGAAAAGACAGTTAGCAGCTGCACACTGTTATCATTACTTTGATACTGCTTAAAGGAATCTAAAACCTTCTACAGGTATGCACCTGAGATTAGAGGCAAAGAATTTTCCTCTCCAAATATGAGAGAAAGCAGCTATGGGAGTGATAATTATGTTTTACAGGTGTCCTTAGAACAATCCTTCCAAACTTTACTCGGAACAAACATATTCTTTTTCTATTTTGTGATCAAATTTCTCAAACCACTTCAGAGAAAACTTATTATATAAAGGCAACAACAATAAGTAAAAAGGCAAACATTTCTATTACAGACTTCACAACTTTATCCCTGCTGAATCTATTTCACCCATACATTTTACAGTTGTCCATAAGTGCTTGGAAGTATGGTGCTAATCTTTTTGACATATGCTTACCAATAGTTCCTCAGATTTGATCTAAGGTAGTTGATGGAGTGGTCTGTGGTGCTTGGTCACATGGTTCTACCTTATTTAAAAGGGCAATACAATGACTAAAATATACTAAATACTTTACAAATATTACATTTTTGTGTAACCAATTGTAGCTGCAATAGGGACATTATGTGGTTTTAATTGGAAATGGATCAAAGTGATTTTGAAGTAGAAGGAAGATGGCACATGAGACAATAAATGTATTAAGAAAATATTCTACAACTATATTAGCAAGAAGAAGACTAAAGATAGGGTAGTGCTGTCACTCAACAAAGAGGGAGAAACAACAACAGAAAATGTGGAAATGGCAGAGGTACCTAATGACTTCCTTGTCTAGGTTTTCACCAAGAAGGTTAGTATTGATTGGACACCTAACATAGTGAATGCCAGTAAAAATGGGATAGTTTCAGAAGCTATAATAGGGAAAGAACAAGTTAAAAATACTTAGACATGTTAGATATCTTAAGTCATGTAGGCCTGGTAAATGCATCCTACGTTAATCAAAGAGATATCTGAGCTATTATCTTTGAAAAATTATGGAAGATGGGGGTGAGGATGGGGGAGGTTTCAGAAGACTGGAGAAGGGCAAATATAGAGCCCATCTCTAAAAGTGGGGAAAAAGGACAACACAGGAAACTACAGGCCAGTCATCTTAACCTCTATACCAAGAAAGATGATGGAGAAAATAATTAAGGAATACATTTGCAAACATCTAGAAGATAATAACATGTTAAGTAACAGTCAGCATGGATTTATCCCTTGTGGATAAGGGGACAGTGGTAGATAATGTATATCTAAATGTTAATAAATAATTTGATACAATCTCACATCACTTTCTCATTAACAAATTAGGGAACTACAGCATTTATGGAGCTACCCTAAGGTGGGTGCATAACTGGTTGGATAACCATTCCTAGAAAGTAGTTATCAAAGGTTCACAGTCATCCTGGAAGGACATGACAAGTGGGGTTCTGAGGGGATCAGTTCCGAGTCCAGTTCTGTTCAATATCTTCACCAGTGATTTAGATAATGGCATAGGGTATGTCTACACTACAGCGCTAATTCGAACTAACTTAGTGCAAATTAGTTAATTCGAACTAAGCTAATTCGAACTAACGGATCCAGACTAAAAAACTAGTTCGAATTAGCGTTTTGCTAATTCAAACTAGCATGTCCACACAGAGTGGACCCTGAACCGGGGTTAAGGATGGCCAGAAGCAGTGCCGGCAGGGCATCAGATGAGGACTTAGAGCGTGGAGCTGCTGTCTCAGGCTAGCCGAGAGCTGTGCTTAAAGGGACCCGACCCCCACCCCAGACAGACAGTTCTCAGGGGTGCCCCGCTTGCAAAGCAGTCCTGGCTTGGATTGCCCAGAGTACCTACACTGGGCACATCACAGCACTCGGCCATCAGACCGGCTTCACTTGCTGCAGGCTGCCATCTGGGGAGAGGGGGCAATTGGGGGGCTGCAGGAGAGGTTACACCCCCAGAAACCCGCAGAGCTAGCCCAGTCCTCCCCATTGGGGGCTCGTACCCCATTCCTCCCTCACCTCCTTCCACTTACCCCTCCCTAGCCCTCCTTCCTGATGTACAAAATAAAGGACAATTGTGTTCAAAAATAGAATCTCTCTTTATTGAACAAAACTGGGGGAGACTGGGAAAAGGAGGTGGGAGAGGGGAAGAGAGAGGGTGGGAGAGGGGAGGGCAACTACAATGATGAGGGGTTTGGAACAGGTCACATATGAAGAGAGGCTAAAGAGACTGGGACTTTTCAGCTTAGAAAAGAGGAGATGGAGGGGGGATATGATAGAGGTCTATAAAAGCACGAGTGGGGTGGAAAGGGTGCATACAGAAAAGTTCTTCATTAGTTCCCATAATAGAAGGACTAGAGGACACCAAAGGAAAGGAATGGGTAGCAGGCTTCAAACTAATAACAGAAAGTTCTTCTTCACAAAGCAAAGAGTCAACTCGTTGCTGCAGGAGGCTGTGAAGGAGGTTGGGTCCATGGAGTGGTATTAGCCAGGGGGTAGGAGTGGTGTCCCTGCCCAAAGTTTGTGGAAGGCTGGAGAGGGATGGCACGAGACAAATGACTTGGTCACTGTCTTTGGTCCATCCCCTCTGGGGTCCCTAGTGTTGGCCGCTGTTGGCAGACAGGCTACTGGGCTAGATGGACCTTTAGTCTGACCCAGTACGGCCATTCTAAGCTCAGGGCTCAGGGTCGGGGGTCTCAGTGGACCACCTTGATTTTCATGCAAACCTGCTCCTGGGTGGCCAGGCTGGAAGCTCTCCTGCCCTAGACGGCTGCTTTCCTGTGCCTAGTGTGGAGGTCGTGGATGAGGTCCACAATGTTTGCACTGGACCAGGCGGGTGCCCGCCTCTTGCGGTCCTGGGCAAGCTCCCAGGAGCTGCCAGCCTGGTCCCGGGAAGAGGGGGAGGACTGGGGAGCATCGGGTGGCTGGCTCGAGCCGTGCCAGGTACAGGGTCTGCTGGCTGGGTGCTGGCAGGCTTGCACCTGGCACGGGCACCGTAGTCAGCCCGTGCCCCTTTAAGGGGTCCGGGGCCGGGAGGGGGGCAATAGAGTTTCCCTGGTATTGGCCAGAGTGGCCACCAGGGAAAGCTGGGGAGGGCTAGCCTCCCACTAGTTCGAATTAAGGGGCTACACAGCCCTTAATTCGAACTAGTAAGTTCGAACTAGGCTTAGTCCTCGTAAAATGAGGTTTACCTAGTTTGAACTAAGCGCTCCGCTAGTTCGAATTAAGTTCAAACTAGCGGAGCGCTAGTGTAGTGCCTATCAAAGTTAATTCGAACTAACGTCCGTTAGTTCAAATTAACTTTGTAATGTAGACATACCCATAGAGATTGCATATATGCAGTTTGTGGATGATACCAAGATGGGAGGGGTCACAAGTGCTTTGGAGGAGAGGATTGTAATTCAAAAAGTTCTCAACAAACTGGAGAAATTAGGTAAATAGTATGAAATTCAATAAGGACAATTGCAAAATACTCCACTTAGAAAGAAACAATCAGTTGCACAAATACAAAAAGGGGAAATGACAACCTAAGGAAGAGTATGGTGGAAAGGGATCTAGGGTTCATAATGGACCACAAGCTAAATAGGAGTCAACAGTGTGACTGACACATGCCAAAAAAGCAAACATAATTCTGGGATGTATTAGCAAGAGTGTTGTAAGCAGGACAAAAGAAGTAATTCTTCTGCTCTACTCCAGGCTGATTATTCCTCAAATGGAGTATTGTGTCCAGTTCTAGGTGCTGCATTTCATGAATGATATGGACAAATTGGAAAAAGTCTAGAGAAGATCAATAAAAATGATTTAAGGTCTAGAAAATATGCTCTATAAGGCAAGATTGAAACAACTGAGATTGTTTAGTGGAATAAAAGAAGACAAAGAGGGCGCATAACAGCTTTCAAGTACCTAAAACATTTTTAAAAGGAGGATGGAGAAAAATTATTTCCCTTAGCCTCTGAGGAGATGACAAGAGGCAATGCATTTAAACTGAAGCAAGTAAGATTTAGGTTGGACATTAGGAATAACTTCCTAACTAACTATGGCTATGTCTACACACCAGTGTGATTTCAGAATAACTAACATACATTATTCTAAAATAACATAGTCCGCGTCTACACAGTGATCAGCTATTTCAACATATTGTCAAATTAACAGTGAGCCAAGGTTCGTACTCCAACTCCTATAACCCTCATTGTATGAGGAGTAAGGGAAGTCAGAGGAAGAGTGCTCTCTCAGACTTCCTGCTGTGTAGACAGAACTAAAAGCCAAAATAAGCTATTTTGACTTAAGCTATGCAATTGATGTAGCTCAAATTGTGTAGCTTATTTCAGCTTTAGCCCTGCTATGTAGATGTTCCCAGGGGCTATGTCTACACTACCACCCTAGTTCAAACTAGGGTGGTTAATGTAGGCAACCGGAGTTGCAAATGAAGCCCGGGTTTTGAATTTCCCGGGCTTCATTTGCATATTGCGGGGCGCCGCCATTTTTAAATGTCCACTAGTTCGGACTCCGTGCCCGCGGCTACACGTGGCACCAACTAGATAGTTCAGATTAGGCTTCCTATTCCTAGCTCGTGCCGCGTGTAGCTGCGGGCATGAAGCCCGAACTAGTGGACATTTAAAAATGGCGGCGCCCGGCAATATTCAAATGAAGCCCGGGAAATTCAAATCCCGGGCTTCATTTGCAACTCCGGTTGCCTACATTAACCACCCTAGTTCAAACTAGGGTGGTAGTGTAGACATACCCAGGGAGATTAAGCACTAGAATAAATTGTCTAGGAAGGTTGTGGAATCTCCATCACAGATTTTTAAGGGTAGGTTAGACAAACATCTGTCGGGGTGGTCTAGATGGTGGTTGCTCCTGACGTGAGTGAAGGGGACTGGACTTCATGACCTCTTGTCATGGTTTGAGGTTTCTTCCAGTTCTATGAACATTAAAATGTGTTGCACACAATGAATATGTTTGAGGTGTATACATCTCTAAGCCATACATTTCTTGCATTAGCCTCCCCTTTACTACCTTCCATTGAACTGCTGTCATTATTGGTTTTATGTGAAGTAAAGGATACATTTTGCCTCATAAGCCACTCTTAATCTTAAATTGTTTATGATACAGTGTCCATTTTAGTTTCTCTCTTACTAAGACACAAGTGATCCCATGTGTGGATTTAGGAAAAGTAAATATACACTTCCTTTCAGTTTTGCCTTATAGAATTTTGAGTTTAGAAATTGTGTGGAGAATGACTATTTGCTTGAATATGCTATGAGTGACTTTGCACCCCTTTTTTGCTTATCATGAGTATTTCCGAAAGTGAGTAGATTAGCAGGAATATTTACTGATACATCACAATTAAAGATAATAGTACATAATATTTATGGAAAATTGAATTTCTAATGTTAAGTATTCACACAGATTCCAAAGTTATGCTTACACGATCGGAAGGGGAACCATGCCTATGTCCAAAATTTGTCCAATTGAACCTGCTCAGATTTTGAAGTGTCATAATTAATTGCTTGTGATTCAGCTAAGACCTGACCAAGAATTATCCATTAAATATTGAGGGTGAAATAAATACAAACAGTAAGTGTGAAAATATGGTGAGCTGTTCACAAATAATTTACTCAATTCATTTTGGGCTTTTAGTGTTCATGAGTTAACAGTCACAAACCATTTAGTCATCACAAATGCAAGAAAAAGACCACTCCACAGTACTAACTGTATACTCTGTAAATGGAGAAGGATTTTCTTCATTTGATTCATTATTGTACATTTTTCATGTCAGGCACTTTTCATGCCTTCTTTTACATTTGGAAAGAATCCAACATATTGTGGGCACTACTCTACCAGAAGGAGTGTTATTTTTACGGAAGTTTAAGTTATTCAATGTGACTATTGTTGCTAGGTAGGACATGGCCTCAGCATTGTAATAGTAATTGCAGAAGCCTATGATGAACCAGGAAACAGCCAGATATTGCAGAGGTGAAAACTACCGAGGCGGGGTGGCTACTGGTTGTTAACGCCTTTATAAAATTATCTTGGATAGGCTCCTTCAAAAAGATATGGGCAGTCAGGACTCTCCAGGCATCCTCGCACTTGTCCTCTTGTTGCTTTCAAGTTCAGTGTCATTGAAATACTACCAGGCAAGAGATCACCTAATGCAGGGATTCTTAAACTTTTTGATACTGTGACCCCACTCTAAGTTGCTCGCGACCTCCCAGGGGGTCGGGACCCATAGTTTGAGAAACGTGGACCTAATAAATAACAATATTATGTCAGGGTCTAACAGCTCCTTAAGAAAAAAGAGCATATTCAGCTGCATAAAAATCTCTCTTTCCTCTTAACTAAACAATTGGATAATGAAAGATCATTTAGAGGTAAACAGTAACTAATGAAATTATATTTTGTTCACAGAGTAAAGAATAGACACAGAACCACTATGTAACTCCAGCTCCTTTTACATGAAGAGAAGGGTGGAAAAGTTTCATTATTTAGAGTGAGGAAAGGAAAGCTGCAGTAAGAGTTCAGTAACATTGCTAAGAGGATCATCTCTAAGTGCTAGAGAAAAGAAGGTTAAGAGAAAGAGGCAGGCAATACTTCCATACCCAGCTCCAAACCACTGGACCTAACTCATCCTTGATATAATCCATTAAAATGAATGAGGTTATACCAGCATTGAATTTGGCTCATTAACTTCATAAACCATTCAGCGCCATTTTAAGGCCCCTTTACGCTGCTAGGCAGTACAAAGAGGCCATAGTGTAAATGAGAATCAGGACCCAAGTCTATGTCCTAGATTTATTGCATCAGTCAATGCGATCAGCACAGCATTTGTAGCAAAAAATGCTACACACTGATGCCGTGCAACTACTTAACCATGAGCCCTTTACATTTACTACAATTTTATCACTTGTTGAGTTACTATTTTTTCTCAGTGCTACCAGCTCACTTAAGAAGTTTGCAGCATACAGACAGTGCAAGCACACTAGTTTAGCATTGCAGCTTCTCAGGTAAAATGCAAGCCACATTTTAAAAAGTATAGATGTGCATCTTCAATAAATCAGATGCAAAATCTTATCCGTCTTTAGTGTTCACAATTTGAGGAATAATTGAAAGGGAAGTCCATATGCTGGCAATACGGCATGATACATGTCTCAAGGGAAAAACTGAAAGAATGTTTTCACCCATAGAGGAACAGCCAGTTGGAAGGATGATTTTATAAACAGAGTGCTGGAGGCCATGTCATCATCTTCCTCCTCCACCTCCCAGCTCCCATGTGTAAGCTATCTCACACAACAGAATGTACTCCTGGAACTTCCCACAGTATGAGTCTTGTAAAACAGTAACTGTCAGCAATATAGCCATCAACATCTGCAAAAAATGTTAGTGCCCACGTTCCATTTAGAATGTATTTGACTCTATGCATAAAGGGTCTTTTGAGCTTGGCACATCTTTTCCATCAAACACCCAAGTTTTTAGAGAGGATCTTCAACGTTGTTGGTGGCACTGTGACAGATTGAAAAATCCTGCTTTGTTCAGCCACTGTCAAGAGCCTACTTACTTCAAATATTGGTACCATGAGGTGCAACAACAAAGAAATCACCAATAACTAATCTGGAATGCTTCCCAGATTATAAATCTGCCCTTCCAATGTGCATATCAGAGGTCAATGCTGACCAGGAATTAGAATTACTTTCTTTTCTCCTTGCTTTATTTGTGCAAATACTGCTGTTCATTTCCATATCCTTCACCCTTACAAAAACAATTGATGGCTACATGACTAAAAATATGTCTCTGATGAAACACCTACATAAATTCTATTACATATTCAGCTGTTCACTCTTTCTTGTAAGGGAAAATAGTTCACAGGAATGACCAAGAGAGAATTCCCAAAAGAAGGACTCAGAGGGGTAGGGTTGTTAGTCTGTAACTTAAAAAACTTAAAAAAAACCCAATAGTTCTGCAGAACCTTAGAGACTAACAAAAATGTAGATGGTATCATGAGCTTTCGTGGGCACAACCCACTTCTTCAGATGAATGGAATAAGGTGTCCAGAGTACAAGTAAATAGCTGAGAAAGAAAGAGGATGGGGAGGGAGAGAGAAGGAAAAAAATTAGGATAAATAATATTGTCAATGAAAGCGTCTGTGCTAAGTGAAGCTAATAGAGTGGACTGTAAGTACCCAGTGCTTAGCATAACACTTGCTGGCCTCCAAGAGGCTTCCTGCAGCTCCTCAGAGTGCTTCCTGGGGCTCTAAGTCCGAGGTAGCGCCTCCGCATTAACAACTGATTTTGATGCTTCCCCATAATGAGGAGATGCTAGTTTGAATTTGTTAAATTGGGACTTCTCAAAGCAAATTTAGTAATTTCAAAATTGTTTCCTAGTGTAGACATGGGCTAAGTGTAGATTGCTTAGTAGAAACCAAAGCTGCAAATTATCACAATGTAGGAGTCTGACTTTTGCTTTTTAAATTGACATTCTATATATTTATTCTGACTGTGGTAATCTTCATTTTCTGTTTGGTTTCTCTCCTATAGACTGACTCCTTGAACAGAGTCAGCAACAATGAAAATACGAGGTTTTGAAATATTGCTTTCTATGCTTGCCAAAATTTACACTCCATTTTAAGTAAGCTCTCTGTTACTTGCTGTCTGATATTTTCTTTGGCCAAAGAATCCTTTCAAATTTAGTCTGGAGCTGTAAAAACTCAGCTGATGAGTTGTTGCTAGTTTTTGCTTTTTTCTTAAACTTAAAAAAAGATTGCCATGTTTCTAGGCTCACTGTCCTTGGAGAACTTATTTCAAGTCAACAATGCTGTTTAAGTACATCAGGAAATAAAAATGAGGGCTTTAAGAAATAATATAAAAAATATTTAATCAGGTGGAAGCCCTCCACTAGAAGCTGGAGGTGCCTAAACTCAGTCATCATTGGCTTAAGTGACAGACTATGTTAAGAGCAGAAATTATGTAGAAACCACAATAAGACAACATCAGTGGAAGAGGATCCAGTCACCCATCTGTTGATTGCATAGCATGCATGTACAAGCATGCTTGGCCACTTGCTGCTTAATACAGCTGGCAGAAGTACCACACATGATGACCTGCCCTAAGTGTTATTAATTATACTGTTGTGTTCATTTCTGCCCTTATCCCAGCCAACCATCGTGCCTTTTATATGGAAAAATAAAAATAAATAGGGTGCTATATATCAGCTGTGTCATAATAAATATATCCCATGGGTCTGATTCTCTATTGCCCTACACCTTGCATAGTCATTTGTACCTTGCAGAAGCAGAGCAAATTAGATGCAAAATACTACTCTCTTGATGGGGTAATATTTTCCATGTACTTTACAGAAGTGTAAAGTGCAAGGGAGTGGATAATCAGGTCCTACATTGTCTGAAGCTATATTATTCCATACATCTATAAAAGGGAATCAGAAAACAGAAAACACTGAAAAAGAAAAAAAAATTTTATATTGGCAATGCCATAGAAGTTTTTTGTAATTAATTGCTTTTGCAATTCGTGGTAAGTAAAGACACTGTCACTGATACGTGTTTGGAGGGTGCAACAGCACAAATACAGCTGTGTATGTCTGACACAAGTATTTGATTTTTGTGCACATAGTTGATGAGACTGTTCAATGTTCCTGCTTAGAAAAGGAAGGGTATCTGTAATATGTCCATTAGATCCAAGTATAATAACAATGGCAGCCCTCAGCAAACTCAGCATGTGAGTCGGGATCACTACAATGCACTTCTCCCTGAAATTTGAAATTTCCTTTCAAATTTCTAATTCTGTTAACTATTGAGGATTTGCAAGGAGATTGGCTGGAAGTTTATGAGCTTTTATTGCATCAACAGCTTCACATTCTTCAGTTCTATCTATCACTAAAAGAGCTCTAGTGGAAGACAAAGGGATGACAGTTGGTATGCTTTCAGGCTACATCTAGACTGCAGGCTTCTTTCAGAAGAAGCTTTTTTCAGAAGAGATCTTCCAAAGAAGTTTTTTCAGAAAGAGAGCGTCCACACTGCAAAAGTGAATCGAAAAAGTGATCTGCTTTTTCGAAAAAAAGCATCCAGACTGAATAGACACTCTCTTGCATGTGATTGCTATGGACGGAATGGTCACCAGAGCATCTGTGCCTTTTCCTCTTTCCTCTTCTTCCGAAAGAACTCCCTCTTCCCTTTCCACACATGCCTTTTTGTGAAAGAGCTCTTTCACAAAAAGGCTTCTTCCTCATAGAATGAGGATTACCAATGCCGGAAAAAAACCCCTCTGTTCTTTCGATTTTCTTGTAGAAGAACGCAATTTCAGTGTGGAAGTTCCTCAAGTTTTGTTGGAAAAATGGCCGTTTTCCTAACAAAACTCTGTAGTGTAGACATACTTTCAGGGATTTTACAGGTTTGTTTTTTTCTCCACATTCTGACATGATCCTCCACATGTAGCCAAAGGATGAAGGAAGCCAGGTGGTTCAAGGTTTACCAGAGTTCAGTTTTCTTCATAGCTGTAAACTCATTATGTGAAATATGAATACAAGCTGTACTGAATTCTGAGTAGGTAACTATGGTCTGGCAATAGATGAGCACAAACATAATACCATGTGTGCAACAGTTCAGTTGTGTCAATTTTCCTGGCTGAAATTCATGTAATTTCCCCTTGTCCTTCTTGCATCAATGTAAATGAGTTAGGGTATGTCTACACTACCACCCTAGTTCAAACTAGGATGGTTAATGTAGGCATTCGAAGTTGCAAATGAAGCCCGGGATTTAAATATCCCGGGCTTCATTTGCATTTTGCCAGGCGCCGCCATTTTTAAATCCCAGTTAGTGCGGACTCAGTGCCCGCGGCTACATGCAGCACGGAGTAGGTAGTTCGAATTAGGCATTCCACGAGGAGTAACGGTAGTTCGAATTAGAAAGCCTAATTCGAACTACCTACTCCATGCCACGTGTAGCTTCGGGCACGGAGTCCGCACTAATGGGGATTTAAAAATGGCGGCACCCAGCAAGATTCAAATGAAGCCCGGGATATTTAAATCCCGGGCTTCATTTGCAACTTCGAATGCCTACATTAAGCACCCTAGTTCGAAGTAGGGTGGTAGTGTAGACATACCCCCAGTTCTTTAACAAAGTATGAAATGTTTTCAGTGGCCAGACTTCATAGAGCCATCCAAATAATAGTAGTATAATGCATTTGTATTTGTACTTCACTGTTGCTTGTCCTTATAAGAAATGCTCCTCCCTTTCTTATGACAAAACCAAAGTGTTACAAAGTATAATATAGTGGTCACCACCAGAAAATCCACATTTACATATACTTTCTAAACAGTGGTATTTGAGCAACCACAATACTTCTTTTACAAAGAACAGCAAGTAGCTGGTGTCTCTGATACCATTATATGAGATCTGTGGTTGCATGCTGACTTAATGTTGCCTGCTATACTAGTGTTGTAATTATATTATGAAAGCCAATAAAATTAAAAAATAATAGCACATTTGAAAGAAGAATGGACACAACGCTGTTCTTCAAAAGCCATTGTTTTATTTATTTTGTTAGTGGGAAAACAGGAGAAACATACCATTTTAAGAGAAAAGTGCATGATGTAAAAAGACTTACAAACAAATCATGAAATTATGTATGTCCATAAAATCTAAATAAAACAAACAGAACATCTTGGACAGACTCAGAGTGATAACAGCCAACTTTCACTTCTGCAGTTTTTCCTCTTTAAATATACATGATTCTCATGTAGCCATCAAGCTTAAGTTAACACTCAAAATCAAAAGCATTTTTCTTTTGTTCTTTTCTTGACTTCCCTTCAAATGATGAAAAAATAGCTGTTTGCTTTTGGTATAGTTCACAAATATCTTTGAATCACCTATTGGTCTCAGTAAGATCATACACAATATTCCAAAAATCTCCAAGGAAAGAAAAAATTATTTAAGAGTGCTCATGATTTTCTAGGCACAAGTCTCAAAAAGTCTATTGAGATTTGCTTTGTTCCTTTGTGTGTAGTTTTGTTAGATTATTAAAAGGGGAAATGATGCATTTGGTCTTTGATAAATACCCTCTCTCCCACCTCAATGTTAGATAACACATAAATAGTTCAGTTTTCACTTAGAAAGATTTATGTGATGTACAGGTAAGGAATTATTAGGAAGCCTAATGGATGGAATAGCCAAAATGAAACGTGAATAAAAAGCCATTGCTAGACAAGATATGGACGGGGTTAAAGATAGGGGCATATGGCATACCTCTCAGGTTCAGCCATATAAGAATATGCCAACTCTGATAACAAGATCGAGAGGGTTGTAAATGAAGATTTTGCCCCAGATTCTTATCTTTACTTGAGCCTGTTGTAGGGAAAAACTTACTCACTGGAGTAAGGGAGACAGGGACATCTATACAATGGGACTGCCTCTTTCCTGGATTGTGTAATCACCATATATAGCCAGACTAATACTATCAGATCTGTCACAACAAGTAATAACAGCTATAGTGCAGTGCAGTAAACTATAGAGATACATCTTTTATCATTACCCCTCTCTTTTCCAGAAAAATCAGAAGCGAGTCTAACATCAAGAAGTGCTCCAGTATCCATGGCTCTTCTCTTTCTCTCAGTCTTCAACTCTGTGTAAAAACTTAAACATGCTCCTATAGGCTTTTAATACTGCAAGTCTCCCAAGTTTAATATGTGACTGCCCCATTCATCCCAAACTCTTAGGCCAAGATAGGTGAGTACGAGGGGTTTAGACCCCAGAGAAATGGGGAGAATATAGAAAGTGCCTAGATTTGTGTTTGTAAGGAAGATAGAGACGTTTCCACTGAACAAATGGAGAGGGGAAACCTGTAATGAGCTGCAGCTGGGCCAAAATAAAGGGACAGGTGTTTTGATTTCTCTGTGGTTACCACTACAGAATTCCCAAATGTTTCATACTCCATACGATGTGGCAAGAGAGAATGAACAGTAAACATCATACTAGTATTTCATTCTACTCCACCCACTAGCCAGGAGTCCCTTTAGCTAAAGATTTGGTAGCATTGTCTAAAATAACCTTGCTTATATTCTTGCCTTTGATCTTACAGCAAGGTTTCAGGGTTCCATCTGTAGTGTCAAGATAGTTATTGCATAACTTTTGAGGCCATCTGGAGCACCACAGGCCCAGAAGCCAGGGTCTTCGGTGTTGGAAGCCAGGTCTTCCAAGAAAACAGAAGACCTTAACACCAGTCCAATCAATTAGGTCAGAATCACTATAACCACTCAGCAAAAGTGGGATTTGTTCTAATAATATTCATGGGGCAAGTGATGGTCTGACACAGTTGGAGTCAGGACTTACTTCAGTGGCATAAGCAACTCCAACTGACAAAGGTAACAGAATCAGAAGCAGCAAAGGACCTGGATCAGGAAATCCAAAGGAAGGACAGGAGAGTAGCATGGGACTTAAACTGGGACAGTTTTGCTTCTTTCCCTGGTAGCACAGGGCCAGTCTCTGCCTCTTTCATGCAGTTTGAAGAGTCACTAAGCACAGGGACAGCACCAGTTCCTTCAGGAATAACTGAGGAGAACAAACACTCTGTAAAGGCACCTGGTTAAGTTCTTCGAGGGAGCAAGAGCTTAGTCACTTCCTCCCTTACAAGATTAGAGCTAGGGGAGTAGGGCCTATCTACCAGCTTCAGTCTTAAGGGGATACTCCTTCTCTGATAACAAGGCCAGGGGTTGGAAATACAGATTTTGTTCCCATAACAAGCGGAGTAAGGAAGGGCAGAGAGAGACATTTATGCCTTAGGATACAATAGGCCTCATCTCTGCCTTGGCAAATTACAGCAGGAGAGGCCATCGGGTTTACCAGAGGCACTGATTTGTATTTCAGTAACCAGCTCCTGCTACCAGAACAGTGGAACTACAGGTTAAACCTCTTTGGCCAGACCAGAGAGCTTCTGGACCAGAGAGTCCCAGCTTGGGGCAGTGGAATCCTGGTGGTCTGGGGCAGCCTTGGGGATGCAAAGTGCTGGCAGCCTGCAGCTGGCCATAGAGCTCCAGCAGCCCCAGAGCAGCAGAGCCCCGGTGTCCCCAGCAGCTGAGAGCATCTTAGTCTATCAGCCTTGGAGCCTGTCCGATGTGCTGGGAGCCTGGTGGCTCAGGGGCCAAGGGAGCCTGGCAATTTGCTGATAGATCCTGGGAGACCCCGGAGTCTGTCAACAGAGGGGCCAACCTCCCGTGGTCCAGCAAACTCCCGTCTTTGGGGCCAGTCAGGTCCAGAGGGTTCCGGACCAGGGAGGTTCAACCTGTACTATTGCCAGTGATACAAGCCACTGAAGGACTGGAAGTCGAGTTTCTCAACTTCCCACAAGCAGTCCACATATTCAGGACTTAGAGGAGGCCCCCAACTTGAGACCGCCCGAGTTCCGACCTCCCACACTTATAACCATTTTTATAAGTGCGGAAGGGGCTGGAAACCCCCAACTTACATCCTCAGCCGCATTTATGATGCTGCATGGTGCCTATTATAAATGCGGGTTCAAGTTACGACACCCCCAACTTGTGACACTTCCCCCGGAACCAATCAAGTTGCAAGTCGGGGGCCTCCTGTATATGTAAGTGCCAAACAAGCTCCAAAGTACAAAAGTTAGAGACATCGTGAAAGTTCCTGTAATACACTTGAGGATCTGCAGGGTCCAGAAGAATCAGATGGACAGGGTAAAGTTTCAGGATGAGGCTGGCAATCACATGTCCCTGCCTTTGGTCAGATATCATCATAATCCTCAATGTGGTTCTATAAATCTGGATAGGGAGGGGCAGCTTTCTTTAGCCACTGAAGCCAGTTCCACACTGCAGATGAAGGTTGGCTTAAGGTATGCAATTCCAGTTACATTAAAAATGTAGCTGAAATCAATCTACCTTAAGTCAAGATTCGGACAAAAGGAGAAAAGCTCCATTGACTTCCCTTACTCCTCATGAGAAGCAGGAGTTCCAGCATTGATGGGATGCCTTCAGCATTCAATTTATCAGGTCTTTACTAGATCTGCTAAATCGAACTCTGGAAGATTGACTGCTGCATCATCAATCTTCCAGGAAATGAAGACATGTCCTGATATATAGTGCTGGAAAAATCGCTATGATCCATTTATAGCTTAGGTACAATAGTGATGGCACATTAGAGAATGGAAGAAAGTCAGAGAATTTTGGGCATTGCTTGGACTCCTTACTATGAAAAGCATGACTACTTCACCTACATGTTTGGACTAGTAAGATCTCCTGACATAAATCATCTGAAATGCTAAGCATAACTACATTATTCTACGGAAAGTATGTGCTTTACAATGACTACATATAATAATTTCATAAGGTAACAACAGAGACACAAGGTGGAAAGAGTAATATCTCTTATTAGACTAACTTCTGTTAGTGAAAGAGACAAACTTTTGAATTTACCCCCAGCTATTCTTCAGGTTTCTGTGTAAGCTTGAAAACTAGTCTTTACAACAACAAAATCTGATCCAAAATCTCCCCAACATTGTTCCTAGGATCCTGAAACACATATTGCTACAGCTACACTATAAACATAGGACGACAGTGAAATGTTTTTATTGTTAGTGACTTTAAACAACATTTATTTAGTGCCTTATATAAGAGTAAAATCTGATTTATGCCAGGTGATAAGTAAGGCCTGCACCCACAGCAGCTTTGTTTTAAGTACTTTCCCAAATGTCTAGATATATACAGCTTTAATACACACACCCAAGCGTTTGTAGATTTCTTACATACATGGAGCAGCATGTACCATATTCTATACCAGAGCCCGAAAGGCTGCATATGCCAATCAGTTATAACAGATGAGCATTTAAAAAGTGCAACTTTGCATTTCATTCAATCAGATGCCAAAATGTGGTAAGGGAAAAAAGGGGGGCTGTTTACATTAAATAATAGTTTTTATTTAAAGAATTCTGGTATCTTCTGGAAATGACATTCTGCAAATCAAAGCAGAGCTCACAGATTGCAATTTCCAAGTTTAACATTGATTAAACAAAAATGGGAATTCATCCCACCCTCCTGAAATCCTTTATTCTGACCAATAAAATGATATAAGGAACTTTAAAACAACTAGGTTGGTTAAAATACTTTGCTTGGTACAGATTGGTGAAAGAAATTGCTGCTGTTTGCTCTCTTGTGTACTTAGTTTGAAATATTAAACTGGACTTGAGGTAGGGAGAAAGAAAGGCTGAAAAGCAACAGGAAGTCAGGCTGGAAAGCCAATTTCCCTTGAAACACCTAGAAACTTTTGCTTTCTGTTTCCTCTGCTGATAATGACTTTCTTCAGCTTCTCAGCCAACTTCCCATTCCTCCCTTCCCAGCCCCCTGTTGCTACATGCTATCCCAAAGCTCCAGTATAAAGTTTGGCTTTTGCAGCATGAAGCAGCTGGGCCAAGCTACCAGGGAATGATAATGACCTCAGAAATCTGCTGTTAGCTCGACAACAATAGGGTGCTCAGTCTAGTGGAAAATTGTGTTCATCAGCTAACTCTGCTCAGTTACTAATTGACATTGCCAAATATTTTAAGAACAATTGGAATGCACAAGCAAAAAAAATGAAGATCTTAATCCTCAGACTTAAATTTTTTTGCCTGTTTTGTTCAAACTGAGCACTTTGATGGCTATCAATGAACTAAAGAAAGGGGAAGAAAGAAAAAGGAAAACGTATCATATCACTGTCTGTTCTATGTATGTGCAGTGATGTCCAGTACAAAAGCTTTTTATGTGTTCTGTCAATGGACATAAATATGGGCTGAAACATGTTGTGCAAGAAGGAATTCTCCTCAACAAGAAAGAGATGTCTAAAAGATTCCAAAACAGCTGATCAAACAATTTGTGCCAAAGTCAACATCAACTGCTACACACAAGAATATGTGATTATATTTGACAGTATTTTATTTTCCTTTTTTAATCCCAGTGCTTTCCATTGATCATGTAACTTGGCCTACTTTATTTAATGAACTGGAGGGTCAGTGCATTCAATTACCCCTTTCATACTATCAAGACTTCAATTATCCCCACACCAAAATTATAGGAAAATGCAGAAGGTACTACCCTCCTGGATATAATGAACAGTATCATTTCTTACTACATTAAGTTTTAATTATACCATGCAGTAAGTCCTATGCAAAATCTATATAAATAGGACTTTTATTTAAAATAAAATGTCAACAAATAACACTGGACAACTACCTTACATTGATGTGTTTCTGCTATGATGCTAAAAGATTAATTTCAGTGGAATGCATGCAATTAGAGAAGAACCATCCAAAAACATCACAAGATATTCATTGCCTTCTATATATGGAAACAGCAGTTATTTGTAAACATTTTACAGTAGTTTTCCTTTGTAATGTATGGAAACAGAAACGAGAAAATTATGAGTAAGTCAAATAAACAAACAAAAAAGAGATAACACTGAAAAAAGACAGGGAAATGATCTGTGTGCTAGTTTTGTCCATTTCTGTTAGAAAATATGACCTCTCAATTTGTCAAAGGTCCTGGTTTTAACAGTTGATCTTAAGCTTAGTTCTCAGCAGTTTGGAGAGCTAAAGAACAAACACATTTTCTGGTTCACTGGAGTCATTTTCACATGTTCACTGATTCAAACATTCTTTTACTCACATAACAAACAGCTGCATACCACATTAGCCCAGCCAGTGACAGTCACACATCTCTGCAATAACTGTTTGATTGCAAACTTGACCCTTTCTTCTTCTCAGCCTGAGCTAGACATTTTTAAACAGGCACTATGTTCCCAATCCTCCTTTTGCAAAGAATTACATCAGATAACAAAGACTTCTCTGCCACTCATTGTAAGCCTTCTCCTGGAGATCTGTTCTAAGAGGCACTGTGTAAAAAGGTTTTTATGATGAATTCAGAACTACTATCATGTTAAGAGCACCAATTTATAAAGAAGAATTCATTGGTTAAGATCTGAAAAAATAGTTTCTCAGGCCCTACTGACCCAGTTTTCAACAAAAAAGAATCGAGTGATGCAAATTACGTTTTGAGACATTGTTATACAGGCTGAGAAATTTGTAAAACTGTGTTTTGCTGTAATTTCTTAATAGAAGCCTCAATGACTACTTAATTCTTCATTACTTGAAAAATCTAGATGCATTGTATTCTACAGGTTTATCTTTCACAGGCAGTGATAAAACACACATTATACATTGATAAAACTCTTTCAACAGAAACATTGCAGTACCGTTTTTAATTGTAGGGGACTAAAAGAAGATTTGGACTTTGCTAATGTAAAACTCAATGCCATATTATTATCATCAGATGAAGAAATTCTCAAAATCCTTGCATCTATTTATATGAAAATATATATGATATTCAGACTGTTTTAGCTTTCATTGTAAGAGACTAAAGAAGACAATCAGAAATTAATCAACCAGCATGCATGATTAACAGTATTTTCCAATATAAAAGCCACAGGCTGATATTGCACATATTTTGCTTCCATCTCTAAATGCATCAATGTAACAATAGTGAAAGTATATAGTTTTAATAAAATGTAGATTTTTAGTTAATAATTTTAAATTAATGGCAGCAGTAGGAATAACATTGCAATGTTATCCCTTGACTCTCAAACAATTCATTTAATGAACCAGAACATTTGGTGTCAAAGAATCTATCTTTCAGGTGCCACAGTTTTTTTTTAATTATTTAAATATATATTTAGTTCAAGGTTATTCAGAGTCTCAGAACTTCTGGGTTTTCTTTTTCTTGTTATCCTCTAAACTTTTTTAAAAGTCCAAGAAGCATTCTAGAAGAATTTTGCTACATGATTTAAGGATTATTTACTTCTAACCCCTTTATGTTCATGCTCTTTATGAAACCAGGATGACACTTTATACATTAAAAAGACAACAATGATTTTATAATGTTTAGGATTTTAACGAATTGAAAAAAAAATCTTTAACCTGCCATATTTTCAATCCTTTTAAAACAATGTGGACAACTATACATAGTATGAAATTAGTGCTTGCCTGTTACCCTTGTTCCTATATAGCATTTTCTAATGTGTCTCACCACTAATAAATTGTGAACGAGGCTATGACTGTGAGAGTAGACAGTGTGTTTCATGGGTATTTAAACAACAACATTAAGTACTATAGGAATCCGTGGAATGTGGAAGGCAGATTTATGTGTCTTAACAATTTCTTTACTGGTTTGTAATAAGCCTGCAAACTAACACTTTATTTTTATATTAATTTGGCCTTAGAAGTTGAGTATACTGGAGCATGACAAGAACAACAAAAATAAACTGGCATATACTTAATAACTGTAACAGTGAATTGCCTCCAATACTAAAATATTTATCGAAACTGAAAAAAAAATAAAAAGAATTACCCTCAACAGCCTGCTACCAGATCCTTAACAGTGGGCAATGTAATGCCTTAAGGTACCTCAAACTGTCTTTCATTTTCTAGACTTAATGGCTGATTGCAGAAATCAATGTTGCCATTAGTAACAGAGTATTTGTTATGGCATGATTTCCTCTGTTGTTAGCCTTGCAGAATGATTACAGTATTAGTGAGGTGCTTTCTTTATAAAGGGCTGAAGATATAACTTTCAATTTACTATCCATTAGTAAGTGGCTTTGGAAATATAGATGAGGCCAGAAATCTTACCTGTTATCACTTGGAAATTTTATTTCTGCAGTCATAGGCTAGCAACTTTAAAAATTGTATCAGGAAGTTCAATATTTTATAGACATCTTCAGTGAAATATTATCTGCCTTGCTATTTTATACACAGCAAGTTAACATGACATACAATGCAATTAAAATGTTTCAGTTCAATTTCTATTTTTCTTATACTTTCAAATGCACATGGAATAAAAGGAAGGCTGCCTACATGTTAAAATTAAAATATCAATTACAATTATATCAAAAAACTAATAAAAGATTTTAATGTTTTTTTGTTCCAGTCAGCACGTGACCTGGGAGCAGTGCATCTCTTAGATAAATAACTGACTTGGTGGGGGATTAGGATCTGGTTGTGTCTCTCAGGAGGCTTGTAGCCAATACAATACACCCATTAGAGCTAGAGTTTAAAGAAAGTAGCTTGCTTTACCTTTCCATCTGACGAAAATAGTAGGGTCCGGAAGAGACAGAGAGAGCAGGGTTAAAACAGAGGTGCTTTAGAACCTTGGAGAAAGGGGCGCCCTGAATAACACCCTCCTTGGTGAAAGCCCTGCTCATATACACTGCTTCCTGCAACATGGCTGAAAGGCCAGGAAAATTTTACCTATGAAAAATCTCTCAGTGAAATGAGAATTCATTCAAAAAGTATGAAGGGACATTAAAAAAAAAAGAGAGAGAACCCAAAATACTAGGCTGCACCACAGCTTTACAAACTATGAGGGAACTGTAAGGAAAAACAACACTAGTAATTTATATAAACTACTACAAGATTGTATCTGATTTCTCAGTCAAAACTGGTGATGGATAAATGAGCATACCTGAAGAGGAAGGTGAGGAAGGATGTGGACTGTCCTCCTGTGCACTTCCTGTCTGTGAGAGACCCCCACCTACTCCACTTTCTTCAGTAATGTTAGAGGACCCTGGTGTTGTCGACCTGCTGACAGACTGAGACTCTTGATCACTTCCAGATCCACGTCGCTCATCGAGGCTACTTTGAATGATCTCTTCTTCTGCTTTTCTGTCTCTCTTGTGTACCCTGGAGTGAACAACAACTTGGTGGTATGTTCTAAAAACCCTTCCACAGTCAGGACACTCAGTTGGCTTCTCTTTCATACTTCCATGACTTTGCATGTTATAATCAAGTCCCTGGCTCATACCATGTGACAAAAAATCTCTACTGCCTTCTAAAGGATCTAGTTTGCTTGGCAAGTCTCTCTGATTGCCCATTTTAGTGCTGTGAACCAAATCAGCAGGCATTTTCTGCTTAGAGCCATCTGCTCCTACTAACACATACTCCCGCTTCTCCTTATCAAACATAACTCCTGCATTTGCCAAAGTGTCTTCATGGCTGCGCTGTATCTGCTGCTCTTTAGACAAAAAGCCATGTTCCATGGCCATTCCCCTTGCCATAAGCTGCCAGGCCTGATAGCTGTTTACTGGATCCATCTCCGCAGCCTTGGCAGCAGCCTGCAACCTTTCTATGCAGCTGGATTTCAGAGGAGGCACCAGATTGAGACAGCCCAATAAAGAGTGTTTATCCCCTTCCGCAATATTGTGGCCAATGCCAGAAATGGGTGAAAGGAGTTTCCCCAGAACTTCTTTCTCTTTCATGGGCAAATCTCCTTTGGTATACATCTGATTTTGTTCACTTAAACTTGCTTTGTCAGGAGGAAGAAAGCCGCTTTGCAAACATGATAAGTAGCGTGAATACAAGTTTGCATGAGCTTCCTGTGACATGCTGCTGATGGATACAGGTACTTCAGGATCATTAGGAGATTTGTTCTTTACGGATAATTTATTCAGGTGGACTTTCATGTGATTTTTAAGAAACCAAGGCTCTTTGAAGCGCCTCCCGCAAATCTGACAGCAGTGCTCAAAGGAATCTTTGTGCTTCCTCATGTGGCCTTTAAGGAACCAGGCTTGGCTAAAGACTTGGCCACACACCTCACAGCGAAACTCATTGGTCGATTGTTCTCCATTCCCATTGGATCCCTGGCCTTGAGCTGACTCTGCAGTTATGTGAGCTTTCTCCACATGACTAATCAGCTCCTCCTCCTGGGAGGCAGCAAAGTCACACAGCGTGCACTTGTAAGGCTTGTGCAGGATCCTTATGTGCCTGTCCAGCTCTTCGCGCTTCTTAAACTTTCCTTTGCAAAATGTGCATCTGAACCCAGCAGTCTGAGCTACTACTTCTTCCTGGACACTGACAGGCTTGGGAGAGGGGACAGGGTTCGAAATATCAGATGTGCTGTGATTTGCAGGCACAGACAAATTACAATTTGCAAGAGGTGGGGACTGCGCATGCTGCTGTGGTTTCACATCAGGTCGTGGCTGCAAAAGGCTGCTTTTCATCTGTTTGTCTCGCAGAATTGCTCTCTCCTCCAGCTCATGTAAAAGCCTATTTTCTTCTCGGACTCTTCCACGGCCTTTGCCAAGGTTTCCAAGTTTGTGAGTACGTAGGTGAATCTTTAGGTTGCCTTTCTGAGCTGCTCTGTGGTCACAGTATGGACACTTAAATGGTTTCTCTCCAGTGTGAGTGCGCATGTGCAGCGATAGAATGCTATTAAATCGAAAGCGTTTCCCACAGAGGGGACATGGGTACTTTCTGTTCTTTCTGGCATCATCCTCAATATCACTCATCTGAGACATGATCCCAAGATTTTGTCCATTTAAAAATTGTTGCAAATCCACTCTTCCATTCAAACTGGTGTCAACATCTCTATTGAGCTGGTTGGCTAACAGGGCCATTTGACTGCTGATTGGCTGATTTGCTATAGTCACATGACTTTTGTCTTCTAGCAGTGCTGATGCCTTCTCCTCAGTGTTCTGCCTGTTTTGAAGTTCTGGAAAGGCATGACTGAGCTGTGAAGTTATCTGATGCAGCTTCTGGCTCATTGAATACTGGCCATTAAGTATGGTACTATTGAGATGGGCGTCAGTTTCTGGTACAGCTGAAGAAACACCAAGGCACAAACTAGCTTCCTCCATCCCTGAAAATAAGGAGATAGTTTAGATTTGTACTACAAAATAGTTATAAGCAGTGAATCAACTATATCTGCGGACATAATATTTGCATGTTATGTTTTACGTACACATAATGCAAAAATATTATATTAGAAAACAATAAAAATATTAAATACTAATTATATCATACAGTTGTGATCATATTTCTTCTTAATTATATACTGCATTCATTGAACTGTATGTTTACTGATTGAAATTATTAATTAGTATTTTAAAATAACTTCTTGCCAATTTAAATATTTAATTACTAAAGAGGTGCCATAAGCTTTCAATGTCTCCTACATCCTGTGAAATTGCACCTGTTTATTTTTCAAGCTATCAGAAATGAAACATTAAGCATAACTCCCATTTCCATTTGAAAAAACATGAACAAAAAGCAAAAAATAGAAATTCATTTATAACTTTCAGTTCTATTAACCATTTTCAATATATTACACATTCCACAATGAGAAAGATAGCTTTATGATTTGACAAAAAACTAAAGCATGATATTTACTGGTATACAATAAAACACAATAATGTTTTTGGAAAAAATAAAGTAAAGGACAAGCTTTAGAACAATAAAAGGGATTTTGCTTCAGTCAACAAAAAGTGCAGTAATATCTCATTAAGCTGATTAGTATGCTGCTTAGAAACAGTACTAGGTGCTGTAACACATGATTATAATCATAAAAATCCTTCAGTGTTTGCAAGTAAGCATTAACGAGGTATATTAAATTTTAAGGAGACTGCGACTAGCAGCTTTGTAAACCTCTGAGATTAAGATTTAACCCTTCTGTTACAAAACATTGTTATTTTGCTATTACAAAACAATGCCCATCAAAAATGCATAAATTATCTTCTGTTAAATATTTTAATTCATTGTTGAGACCCTTCAGTTTTCAAAAAAAACTTACAAGTTGTAGAGAAATATCTCTATCTTTTGATGGATAAGATATGTGATATAAGGGACTCCACTTTAAATAGTTCTTTTACAGAACTAGATAAAACCAATTAAAAGCCAGAGAAGGTGCAATAGGAAGTATCAATAAATTTAAGTTTTTTAAATAATTTCCCAATACACAGTAATGAGTTCAAATAGTACCTTCTGTATATATATTGCAGAAAATTAGAACTCAAAGCTGTTTGTTAAACCCAAGTACTCAGTTCTGGTCTGCATAATTGTCCATAATCTTCTATTCTTGCCACATTCTCTAATCAATTCAGAAATAATGCTTCTATAAAATTCTATTTAAAATTTAAAGTTTTACATTAATGACTTTTGACCAATAAGAAACTGTAAGGTTAGATGGAAACATCCTGAATATATATCTTTTTTACAGATCTAATCTGACACTTTCTCCACCATAAAATTACCAAATATCTTCACTTCTTACTGATTAGTTAATTAATTTATTCAACTTTCTGGACACAGAAACATCTTCACCAAAACTTGACTTGCTACAACGGCAGCATGTTTGGCTCAGATCTGGCAAATACTTAAGGGCTACGTCTAGACTGACCACAAATTCCGGAAAAGGGATGCAAATCAGGTAAGTCAGCATAGGGAAATCCGTGGGGGATTTAAATATCCGCCGCGGATTTAAATAAACATGTCCGCCGCTTTTTTTCCGGCTTGGGGAAAAGCCGGAAAAAAAGCGTCTAGACTGGCGCGATCCTCCAGAATAAAGCCCTTTTCCGGAGGATCTCTTATTCCTACTTTCAATAAGAGATCCTCCGGAAAAGGGCTTTATCCCGGAGGATCGCACCAGTCTAGACACTTTTTTTCCGGCTTTTCCCCAAGCCGGAAAAAAAGCAGCAGACATGTTTATTTAAATCCGCGGGGGATATTTAAATCCCCCGCAGATTTCCCTATGCTGACTTACCTGATTTGCATCCCTTTTCCGGAATTTGTGGCCAGTCTAGACGTAGCCAAGATGTTTGTAACTGTGCTCATGGAACAATTTTTTAAAGCAAACTTAAACATGCGCTTAATTATTTGCAGGATCAAAGCATAAGAGAAGCCTAGTTGGTGTCTATAGGGAGACCCATTTAGTTTTCCTTAACAGGATGACTGGCGTTGTGATTCAGATTTTATATGGGAAAAAGAGGAAATACACATTGATGAATATTAAAGATGTGCCTGAACCACAAAGTTCATGTTTGTATCCAGATCAGAACTTTTCCAAAGTTCAGAGGTGTTCAGAATCAGGGTTTCTGTCTGGGCCCATTTCTAACATTTAGCATTATTTATAAATAAATATGTAGATTAGATGTAAAAGTATGTAAACATTTATAATACTTAGCACTTACTCTCTATACAACAGTGTTTTACACATACATAAACCTGGTTATAGGTAAGCCTCATATAGGTGAGGAAACACATACAGAGTGATTCAATTATTCAATGAAGACTGCATAGTAAATTATTACAATTCCTGGCTCCCATGCTGGGTTCAACCCACTAGACCACCGATAAGCAGAATTAGATACATGTGAATGGGAGCAATTTTTTTATTCCTTGCTTTCCTATTAAATCTATTTTGACTCTACATCCCTTTTACCACCTTCAAATAAGCTATTTTTTGTTTTAAATTTCTTGTGTTGGTTTCTAACTGCGGGTGATTTGTTTTTCCCAGGTTTGAGGTTAATCAGACAAGGCATCTTGAAGACACGAGAATTTAAAAATCCAGGATATTTTAAAAGAGTCTTCTTAGAATGTCATTTTTCTAAAACAGCTTGATATATACACCCCAAGTTTATTTTATTCAGTTGACCTCGATGGGAATTAGTGCCCTTAAGTTTTTTCTGGAAGACAAGGTGGTTAATTGTAGCATTATCCCTTATCAAAGTTTGAAAACTTTGTCAGATCCCAGTGGTATTTATTAATTCTGATCGTTAGCACTAAGTATAATTTCTAACCTATAATTGTTGGACTTGGGTTTGTTTTATAATTTTTGGCATTTATGTTAACTTTGTAGTTATTTTCCTCAAAGATGGACTTAAAAAAAACCGTGTAGCTGCCACAGCTGAAAAGTTGAAAGTTTTTCAGTGGTTCCTCTTAAAAAAATGTAAGTTATTTTGAATTTCTCCCCACCATATCAACAGCACACTTTGCCCTCTTTCTCCCTAGTGAAAAACAAGCCCTTCTACTTCAAATCCCTGCTCCTGGTTTCTAATACGTTCATATATACACATCTCCCACTATGGAGAGCATAATGCAAGTCATGTAACATTTTATATTTTTCTACAGTCCCAGTTTGTGATGTCAAGTGAGTAGGGGTACGTCTAGATACTGTCGACAAAGCTTCTGTCGACAAAGAATGTCTAGACTACAACCAGATCTGTCGACAAAGCAAGCCACTTTGTCGACATTAGAGTATAGATGCAATAACACCTTCTGTCGACAGAACTATGTCGACAAAAGGCGTTATTCTTCGTAGAATGAGGTTTACCACCGTCGACAAAACTGCCAAGTTCTGTCGACGGAACTTGGCAGTAGTGTAGATGCAGGTATAGTTTTGTTGACAAAAGTACACTTTTGTCGACAAAACCCTGTAGTCTAGACACACCTTAGGTGAGAAACATAGTTTTCCTGGGCAAAGCTTGTTTATTTTTTGAGATGTATGCTTGTAGCCTGGTGTCACAGCCATGCTTGAAAACATGATTTAAGTGTACCTGATGGCCCAGAAACTACCAGGCTAATACAAAGAACACAAAACAAATTGTTAAAATGTCATATTTTTTAAACCTATCTCATGATTGTTTGAGATCTGACTCATTTTTGAATGCTTCAGAATGCTTTCATCTCACCCTCTCTTACATGAAGCCAAACTCCAAGAAGATCCCTGCCAAGAGTGTAACCAAGATCTCTTAACACACACAGAACAGAGTAGGGCAGCAGAAATATTCTGGGTCCACAGCCCAAAGGTTGATGGGTTGAAGCCATCTTCTGTTATGCATGGGTTAGGCTTTTAACAGGATTCAAAAAAGAGGTAGATAAATTCATGGTGGAGAGGTCCATCAGTGGTTATTGGGCAGGAATTGTGTCCTTAGACTCTGGAATGGGTGATAGTGGATGGATCACTTGATGGTAACCTAATCACATTAAAGTCACAGGAAAATTTGTCATTAACTACAGTGCGAGCTTGATCAACCCTAAGATAATCAGTATATGTTTACAAACACAAACTTTTAAGATAAAAGTTTTGTAAGGCAATGTGTGAGCCTCTCCTAAAAACACTAATTTGTTTCAGCAAGGTATTTTCTCGGTTTTCTGAAACCACCAAAAATAACAAAGAAAGTTGATTCCTGTAATACAGCCTAATTCTCCAAACTAAAAGTGTTTAGCTAAATATCCAAACTTGTGAGTTCTTACCTAAACCAAAATAAAAATGGAATTCCAGGAATTTTAAAATTCATCCATTGTAAAATATGTGCATTTCCCCTTTTTTATTCTAATGGTTTGAGGATATTCCAGTTGATTGATTGATAAACTCTGGTATTTTCTTTGATGAAATCTTTATTTACAAATAATGTATAAAGTCCTGTTTTTCCACCTACATGAAGACCGCAAACCATGGAATAGCTTCTGTGTATATAGCTCCAAGCCTCTTTAGACAGCACCAGACCCAGACGTACTCTCTTTAGCTTCTCCCAGTGTCATACTGTGCTTATAGGTGCTGCTTCGATTTCTCTGGACTGTTTCTGTCATTCTCTGGTTTTGTGTACTTTCTCACATACACAAAATTAAGCCAAAAGCCTTCTCTTTCATACAGTCCAAAGCTCCTGAGTGAATTCACATAATCCTTTTTCCTAAGGTGAAGGCTTGTGATTAATATACCTTTAGAGATATGTTATCTGAATGGTGTATTCACACCCATCAATCTCAATAAGGTTTAAACTCAACCCATGACCGGGGTTGAGTATTATACAATAATACTGCTCATAAAAGTATTATACAAGAGACTCAATACTTTTTTGCATGAGAGTCTAATAATAAGAATGTTTAACTTAAGAACTAAAATTAGGAAAGTCAAACTTTGTTAAAAATTGCTTAGTAAACATTATTACTTCTATCTAAATTATGTTGTCAAACTCACAGTTCTCTCCTTTCCTTCCATTTTAGCAATGCATAGAGCACCGTGGCATACCTGGCTCCATTAGTGCAAAAAGGAACCTTATTTCCTGTCTAGATATAAAGTTAGATTAAATGAAAGTGATTCCCCAGTACTGGATGGTGAATTCTAACCATGTTGCATGCTAGAGAACAACTGACTTTCCAGCATATGTTGCAATAGAGCTCATATATGAGAGAGTAGGATTGAGACCTGAGTAACTAGCTAACGAAAACGTGAGATGACAGCAGTTTTCTACTTGAGCTGAAAATTTTCCTATTTCCATGCTAAAGGTACTCACAGTTTATGAAACCCACCACTGACACATTCATTATCAAAATACTCTCTCATCTTTCATACAAAGATACAGTGAGCTATTCAATTGCCTTTGATGGTGCTAATAGCTCTTTTGATTTCACTCACATTTTTGCCCTCCAGATTTTTTCTGCGGTATCAATAACTAAAATTCTGACTTTAACTATTTCAACTGAATACAGATTATATTTAAGTATCTGAAATGGATTACTGGAATTTAAAATATGGTTAACACCAGAAATGCCTGTTACTCCTCCCCCACAGCTCACAATAATTTCAAATGAAAAGCCTGGTTTTCCTCTGCTAGAAACAAAACCTCTCCATCCCCCAGATAATAAATAGTTTTAAAAATACGTAGTCTTTGAAAACAGAATGAACCATGTTCAGCCACCATTTACCATGTTGCTGTGATGTTATCTCTCAGATAAGGCTAGTTAAAAGAGTCAGAAAGCACAGTAATGGATTACCAGTTTGCATGTTTAAATGCAATGCTCTTTGAGGCCCTGATCCTGTAAGTAGTTACATGTCCATAAAAGTGTTCTCAACTGTATATGCACTTTCAGGATCTAGCCCACAGAATTTATTTATCCCAGGAGAAATATTCTTGTAAGTGCATCTTACACCATCTGGTCAATTGACAAATTCTAGATAGCTATAAATGATTTTTATTCTAAGTGACTCATAAATAAGTATCACTGAGAAAACTTCATAGAATACATACTGAATTTTTATTAAATGTTGCTCTTATTGTGGTAGCTGAAACTGTTTAACTAAGGCTGTTATAAGCATAATACACTCCTGGTTAAGAAATATAGAGCACCAGACTACTGAACCTTTTCAGGGTCATTAAACAGCTGTAAACATTATTACAAAAATAAACCAGAGATTTCATGCTTACATTTTAGCCCAGAGCTTGGTGTGCTGAGCAAGTACATTTTTTTCATCTTTTACAATCAACGCTGGTGACATTTGGGCATCCAAACAAATTACATCACAAATATTACTGAGGGTGGGTAGGATATGGAGTGGTTTATTTGCCAGATGATTAATACATAAACAGTAGGGCAGTATGGTTGACCTATTCTTCTTTGACTGATTTGTAGGCAATACTAAAAGACATAGCTGGAAATAGTTAAATCTTAACAGGAATGTGTGCAGCGGGGGTTCATTTATATTTAAAACCATCATTACACCACTGTCCAATCTGATAGAACACAAAAAACATTAGTCCAAATTCTGTTCTCATTTAAATTAATTTCAAACTTCATGCACTTCTGCGGTGCTATTCCAGATTTACATTGGTGTGAGAATCTGGCCCTGAATATATAATTTTTTTCTAATGTAGATTTAAGAAATATGGGGGCAAAGAAATATTCTTGCAAAATGCAGAGAAAACATTGATTCAACATAGGATAGTTTTATTTAACTATGGAAATTTTATTAAAACCCATTTTAGTAAAGCGGTGACTGAGCAACTAAGTCAGTGAAGTTTGAGAATGGAGACTAAATTGAAAACTTATTGGGATTGATACCCATCTTCCAATACTAAACAATTGATAGTATCATGAAAACAAAGAAAACATGACAAAGCTACAGAATAGATATTATAGTACTGATTAATCAAATTCTTTACTGAGTACAGTTGGTGAACTGCTTTAAAAACTATGTTCCAATATAACCATACGTTTCCAAGGTAATTTCTATGTATTAGAGAGCAAATATAATAAGGGGGTTCCAAATTACCCTAAAATTAGAGTCATTAACAAAAGCAGAAAGAATTTTATGAGACTCCATTTTTTCCATTCTGAACTGGGAAGACCATTTACTTTCTAAAATACTATAGGTATCTTTCTAGTTTGCAAGGTATTTTGAAGCTTCTTTGACAAGTGAAGGATTACGAGACAATCAAAATCCTCGATTATAAACTATGTTGATTTATAAGACATTGAAAGAAAAGGAGAAGCATTTGGAAATCTGACTAACAATATAATAGAGAGATTCAAAGAATGCAGACAACTTGTTCAGTTTATTGTTACTTTCCATGTGACTTAGCAAAATCTCTTTTTCTCAAGAATATATTCTATTTTATTTTGTGTACATTTAAAAGTTAGGATCCAAACACTAGAATGATACATAATTGGTGCTGGAAATTCAGTAACTCCAAAATATTCTTCAGAAATTCTGTTCTGCTACATGTTGTTGGGGGGCGGGAGGGAGAAGGAAGTGGGCTTGTTTGTTTTTTTCAGTAAAAAGATGCACTGAGGGTTTTTTATTGTTTATAAAAAACCATTCACACTTTAATTTATTTTGAATAATTTATTTTCACAAGAGTCATAATAATAATGACACCAAGATTCAGAACTGGAGCTGGATTTGTGGAATGTTCAATGAAATTGAAGTTAGTATTTTTTGTTTTGCTTTTTCATAAATGGATTAACTTTTACTTCCATACAATTCATAATGTGAAAGACGGTATTAATTCTTCCCAGCTTGGAAAACAGCAGATATCTGATAATTCAGTTCAACTAATTTATCCGAAAGGTGACAGAATAGCCTTGAAATTAATTCTGTAATACTTCAACTTTCATATTATGTTGTAAAACTAAAAATTCCAGGAGTTATTGCAAAGTTTATAAATTATTTCCCTTCATCATGTTTTATATATTTTGTGACCATAGAAAGGTAGATAGGTGTTTTAAGTCCTGTATTACTAGCTCAGGACACTATGCTATTGAAAGAAAAGCTGTAAACCTATGGTACTATAGCTGATTATATTATCTCAATATATATGCATTATGGCTTCAATCCAACATTCCCGACACAAGCAAACTGCCATTAAAGGCAAGGTAATTTCAGCTTGATCCAGACTGCAGGATAGTGCCCCATGTCCTTACCATTTTAAAAAGATGAACAGAGAAGGGTTAAGACCA
The DNA here is from genome assembly GCF_049634645.1 of Pelodiscus sinensis. Classification (NCBI taxonomy): domain Eukaryota; kingdom Metazoa; phylum Chordata; order Testudines; family Trionychidae; genus Pelodiscus; species Pelodiscus sinensis. The sequence continues at coordinate 25,157,139 of NC_134722.1, forward strand.
CAGAAATCATTTCACCTACATGTAAAAACAATGTGAGTCCAAGCACAACTGACTGCAGCGCTATGTTGATCATTTTCTTTCCATTACATCGGGGCTTAGGATTTGATTTTGTGAAAAACTAAATTTAATGTAAAATGCACATATGCAACGTAGATCAAAGTATGATTGATTGTAAAATATTCATATGAGATAGCCCAGTGAGATTTTGTTCACAGGGGCACCTGTCAGGAGCATCAAATAAGTACACAAAATCATTATTAAAATCCAGGCATACAATCAGATAGTCAGTTGTCTGAAACTACTGGACTGTCGCCAGCACACTGGCTCAACAGACTAATGCGTTAGTCTTTCCAACTCCTCAGGGCCCTAGTTCAGTTGCTCCAGCTACTGGTCAGGTCAACTGTGTGTACCTGGTGTTGACTTTCCTGGCATTTAATTCTAGGAGTAAAGAGTCCATAAGTTCCCTTTGACCTAAGCTTGCAGAAACATCTGCTGGTTGAGTCATAAGCTGCTTGTTGGCCAAGTTTAACAGTAACTGATCCTGTTGGGGATCAGCTCTCTCAGCAGTCAGTGTCACTTCAATAAATAGATGGCTTTCAAGGGAGAAAGATACATATTCACAATGAAAATGCATAAACAGAATATTTCTGAGCAAACAAGATATTTCAAAATAAGTGTATTTGCCTGTTGCAATGATTTTAATATCTATAGGTGAGAGCCTAAAATTTTGGTTTCTGGGGAAAAGAAATTGCACTAAGTGAGACGGCCAACAACAAGATCAAAAAAGTAATTTATCCATTTACTCATGTGTTACAAAGATCCTTTAAGTCACATTAATCACCTCTCTGAAATCCCCATTCTATTTTTCAAAAGACAGTTAAAGTTACATAGTTTTTTGAAAATTCTCTTTCCAATTAAGACATTTTCTCTAGTGAAACAAAAGACCCAGTTATATGAAAAGTCTCTGCATGCTCAGATACTGTTTTAGAAATGATCAAATATCACAAAGTTAGCCCATTTGTTAATAAATTAAGAAATGCATTCCCTACCTAATCTGAACACACAAAATGAAGAAAGAAAATATTTAAAGGCTGTCAAAAATATGAGTTCTCATCTACAGATATAATACTAGCATATAATTTGAAAGATCTTCAGTTAATTTGAATGATCAGCCATCTCAATGATCAGCCTACACTGCTGTGAAGATACCAGGAATAATGTCAAAGGATTTCATGACCAAGTGTATCTATATGAATTCTTTGTCCTTTCTTGGATGACTGGCGTCTTTTGGCTAAACTGTCCCACTTTGGAGGCCAATAAGCCAATAAGTCACAGGAGGAGAGGGGAAGGCCTGGGGCACTACATCCAGGAGGAGATTGTCATGTAGAAGGTGGCACATGGTTCAGCATAGATGAGGGACATGAAATGGGTGGATTCAGGGGAACTTTAAAGGTAGGGAGCAAAAGGAGAGGAAGAGAGGAGCTAAATTTTTCCAGTCTCTGAAGCCCAAATCTTTAGGCACAGGCACAAAATAAGCACCACTATGTATGAAAACATGAAAAATAACTAAAATGAGTTAACATGAGAACTAAATGCTGTAGAATTCTCTAATCATTGCATATTTAATGGATTAAATTTGAGTTGTAGGGTTAAAGTGGTAAAATATAAATATGATCATACCATAGTGGAATAGCATTAATAACTGTATATCACTGGTTAAGTGTGAGTTAGGTATATCAGTAAGATAAGAGTATAACAGAAGACCTACAAGTTTGAGATTTGCAAGATATGTAGCTGCAGAAAGCATGAGGCCTGAAACAGGTTGGCATGACTAAATGACAGAGAGAATTCCATATCAATAACATGTGAGAATACTGTAAAAGGTGTGTTAGGTGCTGATGTTCTGGAAATTATGCTGTAGGAGACTAAAAAATGTACTGCAATGTGCCAGTTAATACTACAAGAAACAACCCATGCAATGTCAAGCATTACTGATGTAATACTCACATGACCTGGGAACCACTGAGCTGAGAGATTATTTTTAGGTGTCCATCCTGTTGAGTGTTTCTTGCAGGATTTAGTAACAACTCAAGTAATTATGGTAACTTTCATTGATGCAGAGGTGAATGCAAAGAAGGGAACTGGGAATAGCCTATGAGAAATGCATAGGGTGCAGAAGTACAAATAAGGAAAAAGGGGATGACATTGATATATTGCATGTATAGAATAATGGGCATAAAAGAAACTCAGGATAAAAGGTGTCACATAGCCTAAGTGAGTAGTAAAGCACATCAAGAAACACTCAACAGGATGGACACCTAAAAATAATCTTTCTCAGCTCAGTGGTTCCCAGGTCATGTGAGTATTACATCAGTAATGCTTGACATAGCATGGTTTGTTTCTGTCTCTGTGAATATTTCAGGACTCATGGCATTATTCATCAGCTTAATGAAACTGTTAATAAAAGGGTATTTGATAACTAATGAGTGTACTCATCTGTGGTTACTCTTCCTTGTGTGCTCCTAAAATCTCCAAACTTAATGATATTTCTAACGGTGCTTCTTACCCAGTTAATGTTTACACCGTGCTTTATTCAGCACAGGTCACGGTGTGTTAAGACACCATTGGTAATACCAACTCATCAATATTATAAAGGCTACAATGCCAAATTAGTCAACTCAGAAGAGTTACATTTTCTGTCAGCATCATCCATAGACTGAAGTTGTATCTTCAGTGTCTTGTATTTCCCCTAAGCAGCCATTCAAATTAGGTCACAGTAGTTAGACTGTTATAAAACTTTGGGGATCTTCTGATTTCTAACTCCCTGTACAAGTGTACGCTCTCAGCTGTAGGCGAATAAACTGACATAACTCAAAGCCAAACCTCTAGTCAATACTCTAGTCAAATGTTCATCAAAAAGGTTTAACATAAACAAATCTTCCCCTAGCTTTCCTATCCAGAATGGGATAGTGATTCACACTCCAGTTTTTTCAACCTAAATTATTTAAGTCTGGTCGTAAATTTGTGTTTTTTGACAGAAAACTGTTTTTCTGACAAAACAAAAATGTAAATGGAAAGTGCCTAGTTTCCTTAAAAACTTTTTTTTTTTTTAGTCAGAAAGTGGAAACTTTTAAAGCCAAAAAAGGTTTAGGTTTTAGAATAATGGCTTTTTTGCCATTTTCATTTTTTTACAAAAGTCAGTATAACCTTCTAAAATTGAATTTGTTTTCCTTTTCATCAAAATTTCTTTTAGAAAGAAAAAAATCCCAAGTAGCTCTAAGAAATGCTTTTTTTTAAAATCTTCTGTCTGCTACTACAGTAAACAAAAAGGAGGATATTTCAAGAGATCCATTAACTAAATCAAATACTAAAATATATATTTTTTCTGAATGATAAGGCTTGCCATAGTGAAACTGTACTGTTTTGGGCCATTGCAGTAGAATGTTAAAGCAGCAAAATATTATATATATTTGAACTCTGAGGAAGTAAGAATTTCTTTAATAGGAAAATGGCTCAAACCAGTGGAGCATGCTACAGGAAATCAGGGATTGTCTATGTGCTAAGTGGAACTGAAATAACTAAATCAGATGTAATTCACACCTTTAATTATTTTGGTGCCAGTTTCAGTGCAGATACTCTTTATTTTGGAGTAAGAGTGAGCTATTTCAGTATAAGTGAAGTCAGTAAAAAAGCAGATGCTTCAGCAAGCAGCCAACAGATTAATGCAATAAATTACTCTGGATTCCTCTAGATTCATTCTTTCTGTTTTTCCCCACCATATCTAGAATGAACCATATGTCCCTATACTATTCTGTGAGATGGAAACCTTCATCTTACTGACTACCCCAGGAGGGAATTTGTCATCTTTGTTCCTCTGATCACTGGCAGTTGCAGAGTACATTGGGTCCTAGGTGGATCCAAGAAAATGTTATGGCCTCACTAAAATCCTCTTTCCTATTAGAATCAAGGTAAACACCTTGCCTAGGAAAGAAGAAAGGTGAACGGAAGGATATTTATCAAGCTACTTGGTGTGGGTTGACAAGGGTGGTATTTAGGCTATTGGCCTGTTGGTGAATCTAAACATTTCAGCACCAGCAATAGGGCAGTCTCCCCTGCAGGCATTCAAGTGAGGAAGAGGAGCCTTGACTAATTGCCTCTCCCAGCAGACAAGTTTCCTTTTGACGGATTAGCAAATGTTTCTGTAAAAAAAGTATTCTCAGCACTTACCCGCATCACACAGAGCAACATCTATCTATTGTCCACCCCCTAGCCCATAAAAGAACTTACTATAATGAAGATGACTGTGTCCCCTGGTTCACCATGATGTTTGGTGACCTGAGTTACAGCTGGCAATGGGTGCTTCCTGGCGTGGCAATTTATGGTGTTTGAAATATATTGATTTTAGGGTGAAACCCCTTTAACTGACATATGGCCTATTCTGCAACATATCTTCAGTAGCTATTTGGTATTTCTGATATTTTGTATGTCTATACTGCTTCATCAAGTTACACAATGTGACCACAATGGACAGGGATAGGGTCAAAGGCAGGAATATTTTAAGCAAACGGTGAACACAGCAATAATTTGGTATCCTAGCTTTGCTGATGCTTGAAAATTCCTGAAGCTCAGCATTCAATTTCAAAACATATAGGCAAAATTACACAGCCTTACCCCGGGGCAAAATTTTCAAACTCTTGAAAATCCTGCCACAGCCTTGAAAATGCTCCTAGTTTTAAAGCAAAATGCAGGACAATGTAGCACTTTAAAGACTAACAAGATGGTTTATTAGATGATGAGCTTTCGTGGGCCAGACCCACTTCTTCAGATCAAATAGTGGAAGAAAATAGTCACAACCATATATACCAAAGGATACAATTTAAAAAAATGAACACATATGAAAAGGACAAATCACATTTCAGAACAGGAGGGAGATGCGGGGGGGGGGGGAGGGGGGAGGAAGGAAGGAAGGTAAGTGTCTGTGAATTGATGATATTAGAGGTGGGGAGAGTGGGATGTTTGTGAGTTAATGGTATTAGAGGTGATAATTGGGGAAGCTATCTTGATAATGGTTAAGATAGTTCAAGTGTTTGTTCATTCCTTTTTGGAGAGTGTTGAATTTTAACATGAATGACAGTTCATTAGACACCACTCTCTACAGAAAATAACGCAAGTAACACTGTGCAAGTAAACGCAAGTAACGCAAGTAACGCAAGTAACACTGTGAAAGTAACGAAAGTAACACTGTGCAAGTAACGCATTCTACATCTGATTTAGATAGAGATTACACCCTCTGTAATAGGGCCACAGATAGAATCCAGCCCTTCTGACTTCCTTTGCTCAGTTCAGAAAGCTAGACATCTCTCCTGCATTGGACATCAATGACTGCTGAAAACACAGATTTTTAAAATGTACTGAGCCTGCCACCATAGAATTTTAATAGTTAAAAACACTGTTTACTCTTTGATAGTTGCTAGTCTCTTAAAGGGTATGTCTATACTACAGTTATAAGATATTTTGAAATAATGCGTCTACAAACAAAATGCATTTCGAAATAGCATTTTGCTATTTCGAAATAGCACATCCACACTGAGTGGACTCTGAATCGCATTTAAGGCTGGCATTTATTGTGTGGGGCTGCTGCCTGAGGCTATCTGAAGTCTGTGCTTAAAGGGACTCCCCTGGCCAGGTAGTTCTCAGGTTTCCCTGCTTACTTGTCTACCTTGATGAGGGACAGCAAAGCATTTTGCCTCTGTGTGCTCTGATTGCCCTCACTGGGACAACACAGCACTCTGCAACATGGAGCCAGAGCTGCCCCTGGGCACTCTGGTGCTTCTCTTGGACATGTTGCTGAGAGCCTGGCTGCACTTTCTGTGGGCTGCCATCTGGAACGTCCATCGGGGGGCTGTCTGTATCCAGGAGGCTCTGCGGGAGAGCTTCCACCCTGAGGAGCACTAAGAGCCTCCCTGGACTTCCCCACTGGGGACTTGTGCCTCATTCCTCTCTCACATCCTTCCACTTACCCCACCCTAACCCCCCTTCCTGGTTATTTTCATGAACACAAACTCTTTTTATTTAACAAAAGTGTGGAGGGAATGAAACTCTGGTGAGACTGGGGAAAGGAGGCGGGAGAGGGGAGAAGAGAGTGTGGGAGAGGGGAGAGGGAAACCTGGGAGGAGGGAGCTGGAAGAAGGAAGCAAGGGGAAAAAGGGGGGAGGGGAAGCTCAGGGCTGAGGGTTGGGGGGTCTCGCCGGACCAACTTGATTGTCATGCAAACCTGTTCCTGGGTTCGCATGTGGCCTTTGGTGGCCAGGCTGGCAGCTATCCTGCCATAGATGGCCACGTTCCTCTGTCTAGTGCAGAGATCATGGACGTTGGGGGCATCCTCCCAAACCTGAATAAGGTCCATGATCTCCACACTGGACCAGGAAGGTGCCCGCCTTCTCCGGGTCCTTGCAGGCTCCTGGGAGCTGGCAGACTGCTCCTGGGGAGTGGTGGAGGGCTGGCTGCCAGTGGCTTGCTGGCTCATGTTTTGGGGCCATTGGGTCAGGGGCAGTGACTGCTGGTTCTGGGCTGGCAGGCTTGGAGCTGACATAGGCACTGTAGGAGGGGGGGAGGGAGAGGAGTGTTCTTGGTTGAGGCCAGAGTGGCCACCAGGGTACCCTGGGAAGGCTGGAGGCCCCCTATTTTGAAATAAGTGTCCACACAGCACTTATTTTGAAATAGCTATTTTGAATTTGGCATTTGCTGTGTTGACATACCCTTAGTTTCTTATTTCTACTTCCCATTCCCCTTTCCACGCACACTTTTTCTTTGCCCCCCTTCTCTGAAACACGCACATAACAACAAAAGAAACTACCAGTAAGGTGTGTCTTCTGGATGGGGGTGCAGTGGTCCCTTCGTATGACCTACATGTTCTGTCTTTCCAGTTACTGAAATGAATGTATTATTAATGATAATCCTCCCCCCCCCCCCAAAAAAAAAAAGAAAAGGATTTGTTATCAATCATGAGTTGGCAAGGAAATCCCAGTGAGAAGTACAGAGAGGTTTGCAGTTATTCCAGCAAAGGTGCAAAGATTGGAAGAGGGATGTGAAGAGGCGGGGCTGCTGGACTGCAGGTAGGTCATGGGCTCATGACAGCAGTGAAGCCGCATATCTTTTTGATATTCAGAATACAGAATCCAGCAAATTCCTTGCAGAGTTCAGCGAAGAAAGTGATGGAGGGAGGAATCTCAACAATAATTTATAGCAACATCATTAGCGATAGATAGCAAAGTTACCCTTGTCACTCTAGAAAAATGGAATATTGGAAAACACAAATTTCCCTTATATTTTGATCTCCTGCTCTGTGTATACTTCTATACTGCTATAATCGTAACTACCCAGCAGTCAGAGAACATGAAGACAAGATGTTTCCCGCCCTCCCCGCCCCCCCAGACTACCAAACTAGAGAAACAAAAATGGTCATTCCACAATTCTACAATTAATAGTATTCCATTCAATGGCTTCTTTAGCTGGGAGACAATACTGAACATGAACATTTGTTCCAAATCCAACTGACTTTGGGAATGCTTTTCTTTATTTCCCTCGCTGCTGTTGAAATGATCTCTAACCCGCCTAAGATTATTTTACCTCATAATAACTGCCTTTAATTCTCAGTAGCCTAGGCACAAGGAAATGATTGTGATATCACCAAGTCACAGTAGGGCATCAAAATCAGCCTTTGATTTCATCTGTGCCATATCACTCAAGTCAGTGAGGCTAAACTTGTGAGGAATGAATGTGACTATATCATTTCATTGCAGGATCAAGCAAAGGAAGTAGAATGTATTTCCTATATGAAGAAAAATACAGGTATAAACAAAGATTATAGTAAAACCATCTATGTACATTTACATGCAAATCTCGTGTGGGCCCCAGGATCCTAACCAACTGTCCGTGTAGCCCTGAGTATTCTCTAATCATTATGAAAAGGACACAGAAAAATCTTCCAGATTTATAGAAGGTAGGCAAATGAGTTTGATTGTAGGTGCTTTTTAAAAAAATATATAATATATTTGAAAGCTATCCCTGTAATAAAAATCTTTACACAATTTTTGTTAATTACAATATTCTGAGTTTCTCTCATTTATGGCTGATAGATGAGTGGCAACAAGACTGACAAATTAGGTCTCCTGGCAAGTTCAATTATAGTTGCAGAGTCAATTAGAAGAAAGACTCTGCTAACAAGAATACATTCTTAGCCTACTTGAATCAAGTCTAGTAAGGTTCTGACCAAACCCTTTAGCATGGCTGACAGTATTCCTACAGACTCTTGCCTTATTATGGGTTAACAAAAGCTGAGGAGCTCTGATCCCCAAAGCCACAGATTAAAACACAGTACTTTTTTATAATAGTTTAGAAAATATATTCAAATAAACATTAAGCTACTTTCACGGAGGGAATTTCAGGAGCTTTTGAGCAGAGCAAAGCATAGCTCAGAAACTTGAGTTCATTTTCTCTCATTCATGTAAATCTTCCCTAAATTTTAATTTGAAGTACTCACACATATTGAATTTTGCTCTAAATTTTCAAAAGAAAATTTAGTTGAAACCTCTTTGAGCTGGTTTTGTTGCATATCAATATGAAAAACTGCCAGGCTAGCATGATTTCAGCCTCACAACAAGAGTCACTGGAAATGTTCTAAAAGCTCAGAGAATTCTGGGTTGAGTTTTGAGTGTTTGACCACGGGTACTCTCTCTCTCGTTTTAGTGGGAGATGAGGCCTCCTCATGGAATTGGGCACCAAATTCCTCACAGCAGATGAATTGTAGGGGTTTGGATTTCCTTTGCCAAACTCTACTCCTGAGATGTCTGAGTAGAATTTCAAGATTACATTGCATTATTTCTAAAACTCCTCACTGGTTTCACTGAGAATTTCACCTGAGTAAGAAGTATACTGTTTCTAGCTTAAGATTTCTCTTTTCCTGTATGTATACTGGTGCATATATTGTGTATTATTAAATCTCTTTTTTAATTAAATGTAAGTTTATCCACAATTAATAACATTTCCTAATCCTGCACAGATCAGATATTTTTATTTAAACTGAAGAAGCATGAATAGGGCATATTTAGTAAGTTCTAGTTTCTCATTTCTCAATGCAGAATTATCCATGTATCATGGATGTGTTTAGACAAAGCAACAGTCTCCGTTCCAGCTTCCAACTATGAGAAATATAAAAACACATTCTCTCTCAACTTTAGACCTTTGGCTTTTATTTTCCTCGTGGCATTTTTATGGAAAACATTTTATGTTTTCAAAAGGCTTCTTTGTACTTTTTCCACATTTTCACTAAATGATGTAGAGGGACATATATTTAAAATATTAGAATATTGAAACATGTAGGCACTTTAGAAAGAGCATAGTTATTCATTTATAACCCCAGCTTACAAAATGCCCATAGCACGTATCCTTTATCCAACAGCAGACTCTTTGAGCTTCAGTCATACTGGCTAACAATATGTTATTGATACGCATTTAGAAAACTGTCAGCAAGCCACTCAGCTTTCAGCTCATCAGGTTAAGGTGAATGTATGCATAAAATATATCTTTCCATCATTTAAATGAAAGCCTGCATAGATGCCGGCCAGTATTTTTGCCAGCATCTGCAGTGAAATAATGAGAAATATACATATTTGCCCCTTCTCTAACAACCCAGCCTTGTGCTCCATACAAAACCAAAATGCCCCCCTGGTTTCACTGGGAATTTCATCTGACTAAGAAATATACTGTTGAGAAACAGGGGTTAAGTTCACCTCTCCCTGAACAAAGTGAGGCCAGATAACTAATGGCTACGCTAGCTGACAGACAATCCAGAGTGATACAGTAAAATCCCTCCACAGCAGCTAAACCAGCCTATTCAGTTACTAGCCCTTTGCATTCCTATGAAAAAGTTTGTAGCTCACCTCTAAACCCACTCTATACACGCTTATCAGGACTTAAAACAGTCTCCTCCAGGCATGGAAAGCTACCTGCAAAAGCACTGCACCTGAGCTCAATCACAAAAAATCAAGGTGTGGCAGAACTGGTGTCTCAGGCTTTGTGTATCCTCTTTGCACATAGGAGAAACTTCATTTTAAATGCAAAAGTGACTGAGTCTTGCATTATAAACATGTAAAACTTCCCCTTTGTTTCCAGCCACTTGCCAGCTGAGGAAATAAAGTTAGCTCAGTTAAAATACAAATCCCAGCATCTGCAAGTTTAATTTTCAAGTCATGTTAAAGATTTTTAAAAGCTAATGAACAAACAGGAACATGAGAACTGTGAGCAAAGAAACTAAACATCACAACTTTCATAGAATCATAGGACTGGAAGGGACCTCGAGAGGTCATCGAGTCCAGCCCCCCGCCCTCAAGGCAGGACTAAGCTCCGTCTACACCATCCCTGACAGATGTCTATCTAACCTGTTCTTAAATATCTCCAGAGAGGGAGATTCTACTACCTCCCTCGGCAATTTATTCCAATATTTGACCACCCTGACAGTTAGGAATTTTTTCCTAATGTCCAATCTAAACCTCCGTTGCTGCACTTTAAGCCCATTACTCCTTGTCCTGTCCTCAGAAACCAAGAGGAACAAATTTTCTCCTTCCTCCTTGTGACACCCTTTTAGATATTTGAAAACCGCTATCATGTCCCCCCTTAATCTTCTTTTTTCCAAACTAAACAAGCCCAGTTCATGAAGCCTGGCTTCATAGGTCATGTTCTCTAGACCTTTAATCATTCTTGTCGCTCTTCTCTGTGCCCTTTCCAATTTCTCCACATCTTTCTTGAAATGTGGCGCCCAGAACTGGACACAGTACTCCAGCTGAGGCCTAACTAGTGCAGAGTAGAGCGGCAGAATGACTTCACGAGTTTTGCTTACAACACACCTGTTGATACAACCTAGAATCATATTTGCTTTTTTTGCAACAGCATCACACTGTTGACTCATATTCAACTTGTGGTCCACTATGACCCCCTAGATCCCTTTCCGCCATGCTCCTTCCTAGACAGTCGCGTCCCATCTTGTATGTATGGAACTGATTGTTCCTTCCTAAGTGGAGCATTTTGCATTTCTCTTTATTAAACTTCATCCTGTTTACCTCTGACCATTTCTCTAACTTGCTAAGGTCATTTTGAATTATGTCCCTATCCTCCAAAGAAGTTGCAACCCCACCCAGTTTGGTATCATCTGCAACCTTAATAAGCGTACTCTTTATCCCAATATCTACATCATTGATGAAGATATTGAACAGTACTGGTCCCAAAACAACTTTCTGCACCTTACAAAGCCACTGCTTTTCAGGGGTGTTTTTAAAACTAGCTTCTACATCAGTTTACAAGCGTTAATAATGAAGGAGTATGTTGTACTATTAGATGTTTGTCACTTGTTTGTCTGACGACGAGAAATAACAGGCTGCTGCAAGAGTTAGCACAGTTGGGTTTTTTTGTTTTGTTTTGTTTTCCAAATGATCAGAGAAAGTACCGTACTTTAAGGATATGCCTCACTTGCTCTTAAAAGGGTAAAACTAAATATTCTTCTAGCTATTCTAAGCCTGCCATATACGTATTATGCTGTTACAGATTTCAAAAGGTTAGCTTCAATGAACCTGACATCAGTATAACCCAAAATAACCCATTCAAGAGAAAAGTAAGAAATAATTGCTGTTTTCTCTTTTTTTTTCCTCAGCTATATTGCTATAATGATTTTGCATAACAGATTGAACAAAGTGCTGTTGTGACAGGTGGTAGAATTCAGCTAGTAAGCACAGAGACAGGGTTCAATTTAGTTTGTGAATCCTTTAATTGTTGTGCAGCTAATTAAAGAAGGTTCTTTACACTCGCAAGTGTTTACCGTTGCTAGTATGCATACATGAAAAATTAAATTGTGCCTTCAAGGGCTGAGAACTATAGAAAAATCATAGCTGATTCTGCAACATGCTTACCAGCTCAAAATAGCTGCTTTTCACAATTGGAATTTGTAAAACTTTTTGCTAAGCAAATATAGAGCTAATTAGAAGTGTTCGTTGGACCAATTAACATTTAAATAAATAAGCCATATTGCACATTTCACAGTCTTTATTTAATGATGCTTCTTAACTCTTTGGAAAGATTCCTTTAAGTACAAATAAGTTGTCATAAAAATGAAAGACAAAAATAACACCATAACAGTATATTCTATGCTTTTTTCTTTTTGCCTTGAAGTCTTCACTAAAACTCTGTACCTGTTACTGGGGAGACAGGGGGAAAGAACACAAATCTGGTTCCTTCTTTCATCTTGTCAAGTTACCTTTCCACCCCCTTTGAATGCAAACAGCAAAACATATTTGATTACTATTTAAAATGTTATGATAGCTCTGTTTGTTTACTCATGGTTTTGCCCCCGGTACAGAATCTGTTTTATAAAAATCCTACTTTAATCTTGTAAAATTGTCATGCTTGGCAAAGGGATGGGTGTTCTCAGAAGTTATTGGTACTGGGGCAACAACCAAAAGCAGCAGCTTTGAGAGTTGCACATAGGAGCAGACATGAAAGGTCTCACTTATATTTTTCAGTTCCCTTGTTAGCACTCCCAACCTAAGTACAAGAACAACGATGTTCTTTTCATATGTAACACCAAAGCCACAAATGGCTTTCTCTTAGGGGTCAAGTGGTATTTTGCTTTCAAAACAATTGTTTCTAATTTACCAGTCCCTTTTAATCATTCTGCTCCTTAAAATGGTGTCAAGCATGCATCCTCTCTCTCTTTACACCACCCTTTTCAAACTCTTTTCCTACGTTAAAACAAGGAAGAGGCTTCTAGTTACTTTTCTGTAAGTATTACCATACCATGCAATCATTTTAAGAGCTAACAGAAAAGGTCTCATTGTTGACCTTGGCTTTCAGCACAGAAAACCAAATTAAGAAGGACCACCTAACATTTAAATAAATAAATAAAGAAGATTAACAATGAAAACTCTGAATACCAAGAGGGAAAAATCAAATACAACAAAGAATACAGTAACTTCCTTATTCTGCGGGAACTAAAGGCTATGGACATGATTCTGTTTCGCTGGAGTAGGGAGGTAGAAACCTCCCCTTCCTGTGCTATCAGGGCCTAAGGGAATTCTGCTTCACCTGAGGGCAGGAGATCTTCTCACCATTATCAGCACTCAGGCTACGTCTAGACTGCAAGCCTCTTTCAAAAGAGGCTTTTTCGAAAGTATCTTTCGAAAAAGCCTCTTTTGAAAAAGAGCATCTAGACTGCAACCAGCACTTTCGAAAAAGCAAGCCACTTTTTCAAAAGAAAGCATCCAGGCAGTCTGAATGCTCTCTTTCGAAAACGCCCTGTTTGCATTCAAGAACGCCTTTTTTCGAAAGAGCACTTTCAAAAAAAGGCGTTCTTCCTCGTGAAATTAGGTTTACCGCCGTCGAAAGAAAAGCCACGTTCTTTTGATTTAATTTCGAAAGAACGTGGCTGTAGTCTAGATGCAAGTGAAGTTTTTTCGAAAAAAGGCTACTTTTTTCGAAAAAAACCCTTGAATCTGGACACAGCCTCAGGGGTTTAAAGAGCACCTTTAAAACACACAGACGCCCCATGGATTCCTTAGATTGGAGGCTACTTGGGGGTGTACTGAATCTGTGCTGCCTGAAACTGCCTGCTTTGCTTTGTAGTGCTGGTCTTCTACTGATCTCCCTAGCAGAAGATTGAGGTAAGTATTGTGACCCTGATGACTTTCCCCAGGCAGACTTTTCACTCTCAGGGGCTCTCTACCTGCATAAAGGTGCAACCATCTCAAGTCGTCATACTCCGCAGACCTTTTGCAATTAAAATACCCACTGGCTACTCTTTATCCAAAGCCTTCCCTTAACACAAGACTACAATCTATCAACAGCATGGGAGACTCTTGGATCATTTTCAAAAACCTAAAATATTATTTACCATCATGGGGATTTGGTTCCAGGGAATTAATTTAGGCTCCCCTCCTAACCAAGACTCACCTTTATGAATAGTTTAGGTATGCATAGTTTATGCTGGTGTTTATAATATTCTATATAAATACATTAAAAAAACCAAAGACTTCACCCTTTAATAATACCTTCTCTCTGAACAGCTCAACATTCTGTAAAAAGTATTAATGAATTTATTGTCTCAACACTCCTGTGATAAACAAACCATTAAGTAGCTGGTATTCAGGGCTGGCCTTACCATGAGGCAAACTGAGGCGGACGTCTCAGATGCTAGACTGGGGGAAGGGGGCGCCACTAGTTCACACTTTTTGAACAAGGCATTTTAAGTTGTTATTTCTTCTTTATTTGGGTAGGTAGCAGAGCAGTACCATGAGAGGAGTAGAACAGGAAGAAGGCAGAATTGAGACCTTTCAAAGTTTTGGCCCAAGCGAGGAGGCATGGGGGCGTCATTGAACTCCCCGCCTCAAGTGCCAAAATGTTGTAGGCTAGCCTTGTTGGTATTATCCCCATTTTTCAGATGTGTAAGGTTACAGACATAATTTTTAAAACTGATGTGTGTCTCCAACTTTTGGGCCAACTCAAGATGCTGCCAGCTGAGCCTCCAAAAACTCAAGCATTGAAAGGAGTGATCAATTCTGAAAATGTCCACCCAACAACATGTGCCAGGTGATGGAGCAATGCAAAGAATGCACCCCAGATCTCCTGTTTCATAACCTTGTACTACCAATATAAAAGGGGTTAGGAACCTCAGATCTGGTGGACACATCTGGCCCCTCGCATACCTGGATCCAGTCCCCAAAGCTCACATCTCCTCCCCACCTCAGCATTTGGGAGCCCATACCTACTGTGGGACTGGACCATACAAAGTCCACTAGCCTGTGCCCCACTAGGTTCTGGTGTGCAAGGGGAATGTGGAGAGTGACTTTCTCCTTCTCAGTCAGGTACCATGTCACTGAGGGTGTGTCTTTTTTTTTTCAGCTTCTCACTTGTGTGTGGCCCCTGACTAATTTTTCAGTGGATAGTGGTCCTTGACCCAAAAAAGTTTCCCACCACTGTAATACAAGATCACTATCTTCTACATTTGGAAGGCAGAAATCAATATTTAGACCATTACACTGCTCAGTAAATCAAGAGGGTAGGGGGATTATATTGTTGTTGGAAGTCAAGAAAAAGTTTTTTCTGCAATTTCAAGAATAGTTTTAGTTTCAGTCATCTTCAGAAAAACAGAAATCTGAAAAACAGAAAATGGCAGGTTTTTTTCCCACAAAAAAGAATATCTTGCTCTTCGTTGGCATCTTTTAGATAAAAAAGAAACCACTTATCACCACGGGTGCTATTCTGACAAAGGTCACACACTCCTACTTCCATGGCATTTGTCCATGAAGGTGACAAAATGTGACTATCCCTTCTATCCTACAAAAATATAGTGTTTTAGCAACTTGAACACACATACATGTACAATAATATATCTTTGACAGGAACTGGGAGTGACAAGGAGAGGCCAATCAAATCCAAATGGGAATCCTGACAAAGCGGAAAACGGGGCAAGTTGAAGCAAAAGACCATAAAGTTACAAAAGCAAAACTTAAAAGATTTCTCAGAAAGTGGGATATGTATTAAAACAGGCCTTGGAGAATTTGAACATATGCAAGTAGCACACGTGCAGCAGACAAATAAACGGTCTTGCTGTCTTTGGGGCAACATTTACAGAAGGATGAACTGTTCTTGAATTTCTCCAATGTGTTAGGAACAAATATGATTTCCATCCGACATTAGGCACACATGTCTTCTTGTAGCATGACTTAATTTTTAAACAAATATATTCTTTGTGGACATTCTTGCGCTAAACTAGTGCCTTTGAAACAAAAACAAAAACAAAATCGTCCTCTGATTCCACCATGTTAGTTGTTTGTAGTTTTGTGTTACAAAGATTACAAAGATCTGAGGAAGTGGGTCTGGCCCACGAAAGCTCATCATCTAATAAACCATCTTGTTAGTCTTTAAAGTGCTACATAGTCCTGTATTTTGCTTCAGCTACGAAGAATAAGTTAGTTAAGATGTGGGATTAGAGAGAGAGAGAAAGAGAAAGAGAAAGAGAGAGCTCTATTAAGGTGTTTTCAAATAACTGCTCTTTCCCAGCCAAGTTAGGTGTCAGAAAAAGTGCCTACAAATATTTCTATAGCGAAATTCAGTGGTGATATGAATTGGAGCCTTTAGTGGAAGGCTCTTGTCTATATTCATGCATTAATAATAACCTCTTTTATTTGTGGTAAACTCAGCTGATCACATGACTTATTTCTTGCCATTGTCAACTTTTTCTTTTCTAACTTTTTAATAAGGAGGTTCTGACCCACAGAGAAACAAGTTGGAAGCTTTAGATTACCCTGCACTAATCATTATCAGTTATTAATCTAAGTGCAGTGATTGTGGGTTCTAAAGGGAACCTTCATCTTGCCCACTTCATCCAAAAGTACAGCTGGTAAGAAATTTTCCAGTTAAACATTTTTTCCATTGAAAAATTATGATCTACTGAAACCAAAACATTTATGGGAAAGGACTGATTTCAATTAATTTCCTGTTTCAAAAAAATTGAAAAAATAGAAATGTGTGTGTGACGGACCCGGCGGGGTCCGCACTAGAGGAGGGGATGGGACTCCCCCTCCCGCCGGAAAAAACGCACGCCACAAGCAGCGCGCCGACCGGCGCCACGGCCCCGGAGCCAGGGCAGCGGCAAGCCCAAACCGGGGCACCCCGCCGGAAGCGGGGGAGGGCGCGGACCGAGCCGAAGTGGCCAGCCCACCCGCCCCGACTTGCGGCCCCGAACAAGGCACGGGCCCACGCCAGGGCGAGGGCGGGGGTGGCGGCGCCGTGCGGGCGGGGCGGCAGCGCCTGGACGTCACTCCCCGGAGCCCATAAATGTGGCGGCTGGGCAGCAGGGGGGGGGGGGGTTGGAACGAGGAGGTGGCGGCCCTGGCTTCCAAGGGCACCAAGTTCCCGGCCCCCCGGGTGACCAGGAAGGACGGCGTCGGCAACTGGCGGCTCGCACTGGGACGGACCCGGAGACTCCGGCGCGGTGAGTGAACCCCGACCTGCCCCATCTCCGGGGCGGGCCAGCAGGGAGTGGAAGGATCCCGAGGCAGGGCCCTTTTGGCGCCTGTGGGTGGATGAGTTGAGGGCTGCCGCCCCGTCCGCCGTGCAGGGCGACGTTTAGGCGCCAAACTCCACTTAGGGCCTCGGGCTGGGACCCGGTGGTGAGGGAGGGCCCGGATCCCCCACTCCCCCATCCTCCCTGCAACCCTCGAGAGTTAGGAATTGGGTGGACTGGACCGGCGGAGGAACCATCCAAGGACCAGGACCCCACTCCCTTTTCCCCAACCACGCCATAACCCGCCCCCTCCCTCCGGCCGGAGGAGGGGGCCCGGACTCGGGGTTCGCCGAACCCTCTCTGCCATCACTGGCCGGGAGGTGATCGCACCCTCAACAGGCCCTGCCAACGAGCCCTGGGGTCAGGGGCGAGGAGGGCAAGCGAAGGCAGCGGGTACGCGGAGCCCCGCCCCCCCCCCCAGCGGGGTGGAACCAAAGGGGGGGCGCGAGACGCTCGCACCCGGAAACCCGCCACAGTGTGATTTTGACATTTTCTAAATAATTTTAAAATTATAAAGTATCAAACATGTATAAAAAAATCAACACAGAAATGAAACATTTTGAAATTATTGAAACAAAATATCTTAACTCAATCCCAAAATGTTTTTGCATTTTTGGTCCGTGTGAATTTGTGATTTGAGTTTTTGTCACAGTATTTAAATATCAACATTTTTCTTAGAACAGGGAAAAATTCAGTGTCTCACTAACTCGAGCCAAAAGTAAGTTGTTCTAGAATGGGGCCTCAAATTAAACAAATGGCAGAATGCTGGAGAAGTGCATGAGCGGGCGGGTAATCTTTTAGCTATGGCACTGATTTAGGAGATGTAACCTCAATTCCTGGCTTTGGCAAAATCTTCCTGTGTCACCCACAATGAATCACTTAAATATCTTTGTGCGTGTGTTTCACATCTGAAAATGTGGACACTAAATTCTTCATTTCTCCCATCAATTGGTGTCTTGTCCATTTAGATTTTCAATTCTGGGGTTTGTTGCCTACTTCTACAGTGTCAAGCAAGATGAGACTATGATCTCAGCTAGGCCTCTCATAGCACTATCTTTACTACAAATAACTAAAAACTGATGAATAAGTATAAAATCTTTACTCTCATCCCAAATAATTAATGATTAATCACACTGTTAAACAATAAGAAGACTCCAGCTAACCCCAGGCTCTGTGTTGTGCTGCTCCTTTGAAACGCCACCACAGCATTTCAAAGAGGCAGCGCCGTGGAAGCCCGGGATCAGCTGTGCAATGCTGCCCCTTTGAAATGTTGCCACAGTGTTTCAAAGGAGCAGTGCAACGTGGAGCCTGGGGTCAGCTGGAGTCTCTAGCTCTGGGGCAGTGCTGCATGGAGCCTGGAGTCAGATGAGGACTCCAGCTGATCCCACTCCCCTTTGAAACGCAGTGGCAGTGCTGCAGAAATGCCTGCTATTAATGCATGTTAATTGTGCTCTGCGTTAATTGTGGGTGTTAATATGCATAAATCGACAGCCCTACTTTTAGGATTTGTTATTGTTGAGAAATCTTTATTTTTATATACAAATCTCTCTAACCAAAGAGGAAATGATTCTGAAACAGAAAGGAGGGCCTGAGAAATCTTACCTAAAGGTAGCACAGAACAGTAGAAGACAAGATAAGTTCTCATTACTGAATGATCCTCTAATAGAATTCTGAAGGAAAACCTCCATGGTTAAATAAAAAAAAGGGGGGAGCTATAGGACTTGAAGTGTCTGTTCCACTGCGGGTGATCCTATCACCACCTCAGTGTATTTTGGGCCTTCTCACTGGAGTAAAAAGAATGTGATCAGAAAATAAATGCAGTGTAGGCCTGAGGAGGAGAAAAACAAAAATTAATATGTTGCAAGAATGGCATATCATGGTTATTTTAATAACCGTGATGGATCTTAAAAAATAAAACACTTGCACGTTATCTTTAAGTTGCTATGAACAGCCCATTCACAATGAATGCAGCTTGATGTGGCTGCTTGCTATTGGGATATGTCTAGACTGCATCCCTCTGTCGGCAGAGGGATGCAGATTAGGCAGCTCAACATTGCAAATGAGGCAGGGATTTAAATATCCCGTGTCTAATTTGCATAAAAATGGCCACCACGTTCTGCCAACTCAGCACTTTGTCGGCAAAAAGCGGCAGTCTGGAGGGGGATCTGTCGAGAAAGACAGCCTTTGTCGACAGATCCCTTATGCCTTCTGCAAGGAGGCAAGGAGGCAAGGAGGCATAAGGGATCTGTCGAGAAAGGCTTTCTTTCTCGACAGATCCCCCTCTAGACTGCCGCTTTTTGTCGACAAAGTGCTGAGTCAGCAGAACGTGACGGCCATTTTTTATGCAAATTAGGCACAGGATATTTAAATCCCTGCCTCATTTGCAATGTTGAGCTGCCTAATCTGCATCCCTCTTCTGACAGAGGGATGCAGTCTAGACATACCTTTGCTGGCGTATCTGCACTGAATAATGTGAGTTGCTCCACAACCTTAACTGTGTACTCTGTACCCATGTGGAATGGGACAATACTCTAAAATAACCCTTACTCCGGAGGCAGGGAGAACAGGGGGAGAATGTGACAGACTCCCACAAAGGCAGCATAAAGCTGGAGTGTCTAATTTTAAGTCTACCAACACTGACATACTGAACACATGTAAATTACTAAATACTTTTCTTCCGTTAAAACCATTTCCATACAGAAAGACCTCGTGTCACAAATTCTATAACAATGAGAAGTAACATACCTGCAAAATGAACATAAAACACATTTATTTTAGAACCCAGTCTGCAGTCAGCTCTGTGTATTCCCTAAATGAAGGAAAAATATAAGGAAAAGTTTAGACAACTCCAGAAGTTTGCAATCCACATCCATAAACATCAAGAAGAAAACCTATGAGGCCTAATGTATCTGTCCTTACATAGAGCAGTTTCAAACACAAGAGCAACTATACTGATGTAAATGAAAAAGTAAGTGCATATTCTTCTATTGCTCTAAAAGTTCCAAATCAAATTTTTATGGGCTCTGTGTTTATAGCAATGTTGCTATATCTGCTGGTCATTCTTTAGCATCTCCCATCAAATGTATCTACAATATTTCATGACTCATGGAGTGCATCTACAAAGCAGGTCTTAACTCAAAATAAGCTATGCAAATTGAGCTACGTCAATTGTGTAGCTTATTTAGAAATAGCTTATTTTGAAATTGGGAACGTCTACACAGCACTTATTTTGAAGTAGAGCACTCTTCCTCCAACTTCCCTTACTCCTTGTACAATGAGGGTTACAGGAGTCAAACTAAGAAGTCCCCCAGCTTGACAGTATGTTGACATTATTTCAAAATAACTGCTTGCTGTGTAGATACGGACTATGTTATTTCGAAATAATGCTAGGTATTTTGAAATAATGTTGCTGTGTAGACGTACCCATGGAGCTTATGTTCATACAGAACAACATTTTTCTCTTGTAAGCCTATGCAAGAATCCCTAAGAGATGCCTCTCAAAATGTGACTCAAGCAGTGAGATCCATTTGAAGGACTTCCCACAGAGCAAACAGCAGAAACAGGAGTGACTGGTCCCAGTGGCAATGGTTAAATACTAAATTCATATCTATGATGTAAAATGCAGTGCATATGCATATGGGATGCACAACATGGCCACGTTAGTGTTGCTTTTGGAATCCTCACTTTTACATTTCCTGGTTTTAATGCTGCAACCGTAACCATGTACTACCATAGGGAAATTAACAGGACAAGATTAGGGCTGAAAGTTAGGCATATGCTTAAGTTCCTTGCTGAAATAAGACTTAAACAATCAAAGTATCAATAATGCTGGTGACACATGAAGATCAGCACAGTAGATAATCTTAAATGAATTCTTATTCTTATCTTCAATGTTTGCCTATGGCTTAGCTCTCCTGGTGGTAGGATAGTTATAAATCAATAACGGAAACAAGTAAGTTCTGTTTTCCCATGTAAACAAGGAACTGAACTGAATCTACAGGGGATTTTTCATTGGACTGGTTTGTTTCATATGGTCCATAAATGGTTAAATGCACCATTTAAGAAAAAAATTAACTTGAAGACAGACAAGTTTAGCTACTGTTGGCTATAGGAACCATCCCATATTCCAGGCCACCTAAGTATATCACATGCTTTTCTGGGAGTGCACAAAATTCCAATATGGCTTAGTATGTGAAGGCTGACTGCATAGTGCTCCAAAACATTTCAATACAGGCTATGTAATCAGTGTTTCACCAATGGGCAACTTGCATTCCTGCTGCTTCATCATAAGTACCCTTTTCAAAATTATATTTGTACAAGAATCTGACTAAATTCTTAGTTACAAGATTCGTTTTGTAAAGGCACTAATTAATGGTCTATACATGGAAGGGAGGCGAGGTGGAATAGGATGGCACTACACATTATTCTCTTGGCAAGGACATCATTCTAGTAATTAATGTTGGTGTCTTCTTTTTAAAATGGATTAAGCAATATGGACAATTCATAGTCTGTTCTGCTCAGTATTTAACTTATTCTAGAGTCTTTTATCTGCTTGAGAGTCATATCATCTGCCACCGGTAGTGCAATATGGTTCTTCATTTCTGACTTGGATTCAATTTTTTTCAGTAAAAGGTGTAAAGTATATAAAGTATTTGACTTAAATATGTATTGCAGGCTTTGGCTTTCTGACTAGCTATCTAAAATGTGCAGAAACAATCAGGAAAATTTTTGAGCTTCTAATTCCAATTCCTTTCTGAACTCTCACTTAAAGGGGTCATCTCCTTCCATGCAGATGTCCAAAGGAAGGATGACTAACGAAAAACTCATTTTGGCACCATTCAGTCAGCCAAATACCACTTCCTTCTCTCTCTCTTCTCTACATCCACCAGGTATCTGCCCTGCATAATTTCCCAGCTAAACAATGTCCACTTCTTCCCTCAGGAAAATATCTTGATGAGTAAAGATAGCTTTGGGTTCACATTGGTAAGGAAAACCTGCTACTTTCTCTTATACAAGAGTGGATTCACAGCAACAAACTGGGAGACCAAGAAGCCCTCAAAAAGGGATTCTGAGTCTCTATTTATATCATTCTCCTCAACCTGGTATCTGCGCCTCTAAACTCTGAGGTTCCAGAAATGTATGCTATTAGTGCTCTGCGCACATCAAGACTATAACACATTTTCTCCATTTATTTTTGGGGTTTAGAGCAGAAAGTGACAGGATGATAAACTTTAGGAAGAATATTTGGGCACCACATGTAAGACCATTTTGACCATACTGGGAAATGCAAAAGAAATTTGGTTCTGCCCATCTTGCCAATTGTAATACCTTTCTGGAAAGAATAGCTATTGGAACAAAGTGAATTTATTCAAAGTGGAGGTGATCAAATATTCTAAAAGACATCTTTATGCTCCAGGGGTGAATCATTGACAATGAAGTGTGCAAAGAGCGAAGATGGAGGAGGAGGAGGAAGAAGAGGAGGCGAAGGAAGGAATTTTTTTCTTGGACTCGGCCAGATTTCTACTTTGAGAAAAACAGAAACTGCTTTGGGCTCATAATCAGATCTCTGACCATTGGACTAGATCTTGACATGATACTATGAGTCTAAATAAGCTCTTAAGCATCATTTCCTGATTTTCCATTCTATCTAGGAATGGTGAAAAGATGAGCCATATGAGAGTGCTGGCAGTATTATAGGTTGTATCTCTTTTCTGTATTAATAATCAAGTCCAAACCTAGAAACAATTTCTGAATGAGACCACCAAGAATAGAGGGTTTGTGCCTTCGTTACTATTGAAAGGACCTATCCATCTTTGATGGCTGTAGTCCAATTCTGTAGAAACAGAAAAACTGATTACTGATTAGACCTGCTGAGTAGGGAAAGCAGGCACTGTCAAGATGAAGACTTCTCAACAAACCTATTCTACATATACCTGGAAAATATATGAGCCTCCTATCCCAAATCTCTTTAAATGAGAGGCTGATGGAGACATGGCCAATTATCTTTAGAGGCTGTATCCAGCTGGTCCCCACAAAAGCTAGAGCCATTAAGAAAATAACCATACTCATAACTTAATTGATAAAAATCTGCCATACAATCAATAAAGCTAAATGACCCTTCAGGCTAATACTGGCAAATTAGTTAGTTAGATGTAAACCTAAGCAAATGCTAGAGACACTTATTCAGTTCCACAATAGCCATGAAGGATTGAGGAATTCTTTAAGTAGCTGGGATTGGACAACCAAATTCTACCTAATCTTAAGCATCCATTCCATACACGTGCATTCAGATGTACAAAAAGGACTGTTGACAGAAGAGTCTAATTGTGCTGCTGCTAACCCAATCTTTCTACCAAAGTAACCCTATGTCTTCTTGTGCTTCCACGAGCTAGGTGAAAGGAGCCAGAAAGCACAGACTGACCATTCCCAAAGGTGACCATTCCTCTCTTATCTGTCTCTGCTCAAATTCCTTGATGGGACTCAAATTGAGGATCAATACTAATAAGAGTTCTAGCAAAGGCCATGAGAAACAACTGCCCACAATGAGAGAGGCTGCCTGGCCTGCTCTTTATCATGAGAAGAGAAGGAAAATGAACACAGAGCAGGAAAATGAACACAGTGTAGATGGGTGAAAGGAGCCAAAACAAGAGCTTTGTATCACTTGAAATCTACATAGGAAGACCAACAGATTGTGCCACCAGCAAGCTGGTTACAACTTAGTGGAGTAGGCCACAGCTGACTATGGTAGCAGAGCTAAGCTCAATTTAGAGCAGTGAATTAGTAGACTCAGAGTAGCAGACTAGCCAACAGAATCTGTCAGTAGAGGTCAGAACACACATATGCCCGATTTCAGAATACAAATTACTGCTGTTCCAAGCTCTCATTTGATAGCCTATAAGAAGCACAAAACCACCAAGTTTTATGCTCTTATTTAGTGAATAGTTTATCTGTTTATTAGACAAGTCAGAAATTTCTAGCTTTGACAGAACAAGAACGGCAGAATAGGTACTGCTAACGTATTTGAGTGTTCAAGTCACTGTGATACAACATATTAAACTAGGCTATGGATTTCTAAGGTGCTTTAGCAGCATGACAGTTGTCACCCAGCAACAGTAAGTCTTAAATAAAACATCATGTCAAATAAAAGTTTAAGGGATGAAAAATGTTGAACTAGAAAATACTGCTCTGAATTGAAAGAAGGCTTTTCCCTCCCACTCTTGAGTTACACAAAGCCAGATGAATGAGGTAGGCAAAAAATATGCCAGAAGACTAGTTGAACTGATTATGTGATATAGACTGGGCATCTTGGGAGTTGAGACCTGGAGAGTGGAGCTGCAGCACCTAAAGAGCATAATGAAAAACCCATCCTTAAAAATAATCATAGTAAAAAATAATCATCATTGTATGTCAATGGATATTTTCAACCATTTCATTGTGATAGAATAAAAAATGGTCACTTACTAGAACTATCATTCTTCGAGATGTGATGCAGCTGCATATGCAGACAGTTTAGATATGCATGCCCCCAGCACCATAGAAATATGTCTAGCAGTATGTGTAGAGGGGCAGCACTCATGCCTTGTTGCCACAGCCCCTTTCCTGGCTACATGAAATAGCATCACCCCAACTCTCCTTTAGTTTCTTCGCACTGAATACCAGGACCCAAGTTTCCAATACACAGAAGACAGAGGGTGGATTGTGGAATACATGTCTGCATCATATCTGGAAGATCTACATTTACAGTAAGTAACCATTTCTTCTTCTTTGCATAGACGCATTCCATATAGGTAACTCTCAAGCAGTACACTTTCCCCCTTCCCCGTAGGAAATGGGTCTCTGAGCGTACCTACATAAGGACTGCAGGGCCATTCTACCACAGCTTGCATCTCCCTTGAAAGATATAGTTATGAATGCATGTATCAAGAACTACATAGCAGACCTATAAATGCTCAATATGGAAACAACACTGAGGAATGCTATGTACATAGCTAGCACATGCTGCAAAGTCATAGCTAAGGCTGTTTCATCTTGATGCAGGATGTTCCATGAACAGAGGGATGGAATGCCAGAATTGCTGCCAGGTACATTTTAAATGAACTAAGTGCAAGCCCCAGTGACTGAAGGCATATCAGGCACTCCAAGATGACCTGGATAGAAGCCAGCATCGGTGGGATTCTGTGGGCTAATGACCACATGAAAAATGACTTCCATTCTGCTGAAAAAGCTATTCTCTTTCTCCTAATTCAGCCATGCAGCAGCCACACTGTGAGGGACCGAGAAGTGAGCACAGAGCTCAGGATGTGGCTGTGATTCTGAGTGATTAGGTTGGGCTGGAGAGAAAGCACAGCATGAGAAGATCAGAGAACCAACACTGTCTCAGTCACTTCAGGACAATGAGAATGAGCTTTGTCCAATCCACCTTGAACTGCACGATGACCAGAGTATCTATCAGAACAACACTGAGGGTGGTGAAAGTCACCATGGAAATAGCTGTGGGGTCAACTACCTCTGTGCCAAACAGGATCCCTCTACTGAGGTCCCCTGTGCTCATATCAGCGCAGCTTCCACAACCAGTGGAAAAGGAATACTGGGTGAGATGCCCAAAGACCTGAGGATTCAGCAACTCAGTCAAATGAAGGGGTTACAGTTGATGCCGGTCTGGCAAAGTCCTGGACCAAAGGAGAGGATGGGACCAAAATGCAGATGTCTGTAGATGCCTGGTATTCCATCAACATGGAAATAGTTGGTACTGGATTCCCAAAGTCCAGAACTGGAGTCAACTGTACAGGGTTACTAACCTCCCTACTTGGCACCAGGGAAGGGTTAGTTATCCACTCCCTCTAACAAGCTATCACCAACTCTGTGCTGGTCACTGTTTTTCCTACGGGAATGTGACAGTGCATTGCCCTATACTGGTCCTTTAAGGGGCTGAGAGTGGAGTCTGAGGGAAGCCCAGCTGAGGCAGCTAGTAAGGGTCCATCTGGAGGCTATAATGAGAGACTCCTGGAAGACGAGGGAGACCTGCCTGCTGCTGTGGAGGGAGGGCAGTAGAGGGCTGACTTCCAGGGAAGCAAGAAGCTCCCTGTAAGAGACAGGGCTGTGGAGGCTTTGACCTAGCAAACCCAGGCTACCAGGCCTGAGGCCCTAGGGGCTGCGAGATGCAGCGATGGTGGGCGGGGCTGCGAGAGGCAATCATGAAAGGCTGGGCTGAGAAAGGCAGACATGGTAGGCTGGGGAGGCTTAGGCCAGGGAAGCCCCAGGCCATAAGGTCTGAAGGCAGGGTTGCAGGAGGCAATCTGGTAGGCAGAGGTAGCAGGTCCATACCCTTTGCCAGGGAGGAGTGGCCTGTAGGGACTGCAGTCTGCCCAGAGACAGGGGCTAGAGAGGGACTGGCAGTGGGCCACTGAGGCCTGGAGAGTGCAAAGGAACTGGGTGTTCCTGGAGGGAGCTGGGTATTCCATGGTAGAAGAACTAGGTGTTCCTGAGTGGCCACTGAGGGCTGGAGGGTGCAAGGGAACTGGGTGTTCCTGGAAGGAGCTGGGTGTTCTGTGGTAGAAGAACTGGGGCTCCTAGGGAGTAGGGAGGACCCTGGAGTATAGGGAAGGAAGAACAAAGACATCCCCTCCCCCGGAAGGGGGTGCCGACAAAGACCAGAGTGGGCACTGCTGGAGGGCAGTGCCCTGAAGACAACTCTGTACCAATGGAGGACATGGGGAGACACCAGTGGAAGGGGGCGTGTTGGAACAGCCAGTTAATTCCCCAAAGTCACCTTGCTGAACGCACCATGCTGGTGAGTCAACCCCATTACAGGGAGGTAGAGAAATCACCCTGAGATTGTTCTCAATTGGTCTGAAGATTGCGTAATGCTCTTGATGTGGGACTTGCCAAGGCAGAGCAAGCACTGTGTGGAGGATCGCTGTTGGAAATTGCTTTTCCACATGGAGGATAATGCTCAAAACCTGGTGAGGGCAGCATTAAGGGAAACAAACTATTGCAACTAAAACTACTCTAACAATGGGTACTACTAACAATATACCACAAGAGAAAAAAATCTAAACTAGTTGAGAGATTGTGAGGCTAAAACCACACTGAGCTGTTACTCCAGCCATGGACTGCAAAAATAAATTGAGAAAAGATCAGGCTGGTGCCATCTTACATGGCTAGGGAAGCGGCTATAGCTATAATGCACAAGTACATTATCTCTGTGGATACATCTACATTGGCATGCTTTTGTGCAAAAGCAGTTGTTTTGCGCAAAAACTTGCTGTCTGTCAACACTGGCGGGGAGTTCTTGCGCAAGAACACTGACATTCTAATGCGTGAAATCAGTGCTTCTTGAGCAAGAACTATGATGCTCCCGCTCAGGAATAAGTCCTCGTGCACAACTGTTCTTGCGCAAGAGGCCAGTGTAGACAGGGAACATGAATTTCTTGCGCAAGAAAGCCCGATGGTTAAAATGGCCATCGGAGCTTTCTTGCGCAAGAGCATCTCTTGCGCAAAGGCACATGCCAGTGTAGACGCTCTTTTGCCCAAATTCTCTTGCATTAAAGAGTATTTGGGCAAGATCATGCCAATGTAGACGTAGCGTCTGGGTACTGCTAGGGTTGGGGCTCCAGTGCAAGGCACCATGAACACCTAACTGGAATGTGCAGCTGAATCTGCCAGAGAAGAAAACAACACTGTTGTCAATTTCAGGAGTTGCTGTCATGAAATTTGGTTCTAGCTCCTGCAGTGTATATGGAGCTATTTTTGGATATATGGCTTTGCATGGCAGTGTACCAAGGGCCATAATATATATAGAGTACAGAAATTTACATGATGGCCAGTTTACTAAAAGTCTAACATGTACATTTAATTCTAGATTGGTAATATTTTCTTCACAGTAGTATAAAACTGAGCCAGTTGAATAAGGATATGTCTACACTTGCATCCTAGTTCAAACTAGGGATGCAAATGTAGGCATGTGAAATAGTCAGTGAAGTGGGGATTTAAATATCCTGCGCTTCATTAGCATGATCTCGCTGGCGCGTTACTTTGATCAACAGTTAGAAAGTGAAAGTGCGTGCCGGGACACATTAGTTCAAACCAATGGGTTTGGTTCGAACTAACGTTACTCCTCAGAAAGTCCCAGAATGTGGCTTTGGAGCCACAGGTTGGCCACCCCTGCAGTATTCTTTTATGTCATAAGTTACTTATAAGCAAGCACTAGGAAAAAAAATTAGGGTATGTCTACACTACCCTCCTAGTTCGAACGAGGAGGGTAATGTAGGCATACCGCACTTGCAAATGAAGCCCGGGATTTGAATTTCCCGGGCTTCATTTGCATAAACCGGGCGCCGCCATTTTTAAATCCCGGCTCGTTCGAACTCCGTGCCGCACGGCTACACGCGGCACGGACTAGGTAGTTCGGACTAGGCTTCCTAGTCCGAACTACCGTTACTCCTCATTCCACGAGGAGTAACGGTAGTTCGGACTAGGAAGCCTAGTCCGAACTACCTAGTCCGTGCCGCGTGTAGCCGTGCGGCACGGAGTTCGAACGAGCCGGGATTTAAAAATGGCGGCGCCCGGTTTATGCAAATGAAGCCCGGGAAATTCAAATCCCGGCCTTCATTTGCAAGTGCGGTATGCCTACATTACCCTCCTAGTTTGAACTAGGAGGGAAGTGTAGACATACTCCTAAATACTCAGAAGAGGCAAGACTTCACTTTCATAACTACTCTGTTTTTTGACATTGTATTTACATTAGTCTTAGTTGGAGGTGTTTCCATCTGTTTTTTTCTGTGAATATTATTTTAAAGGGGTCTGAGTATTGTGGGACATCTTACTTCATATCTGGTACAGCAGAAGCACCTATGAGTAGGTGAATAAAAGGGCATGGTGGTAGCCTTTATTCAGAAGCATAATGATGCTAGTAGCTTCTGAGTTAGTGTTCTGTTAGTGTTTCATTATTATAGCATATTTTATGGAGGTGGCTTTACTTTGGTGTAAGCTATGTTCAAAAAGCAACTTCTAGATGACAGGGGCTTAGCTCAGCTGCCACTGGCTGAGACACAGGAAGATTCCCTTTTGGCTTACTGGTAAAGCAGCTGCCAATGGGCCCCAAAGACCCCAATTTCAGTTACAACTAATAAAATGGGTAGGGCACACACGGAGCTTATCCTGCTTCAGAAGGGGAAATTCTGCCAATTGCTCACTTTCACGTCAATTTCTAAGTATAAGTTTGTAACCACAACATGTACACCATATGTACACCAGCAACCCAGAGTCTGATTGCAGCTGTCCCTTAAGTCAGGGCACCGTAGACAGGGATAAGAAGACTGCTCAATTACAAGATGCATGCTCCCCCTCACTCCCAGCAAGCCACAGAGCAGAGCCAGGTCACAGGGAGGAAGATGGTGCACCATCTGAAAGGATGTGGCAGTCAACAATATGCAGTATTGCTGTCAACTTCCAAAATGCAGGGCAGTGCAGTGACTGCTAAGGAGGAGGTAATATTGGTGGAAATAGGGAGGGAAATCTGTTACCTTAAACACTAAAGTGAACATGAAAATCTTCCAGTTTTACATGGAAGAGTGACAGGCAATTTCTTACACAAAATCTCACCTTGCTAATTCAAAACCTGGAACCTGTTCACAAGCATTACAACAGAACTCCTTGCATACTCAGGAGGGACAAAATGGTTGTGTAAATTTTTCTAACAAAGATGTAGTACCCAGACTTCAAAATCAAAGAGACTATAATTGGGATCAGATCACTCCATTCTAGCTAGACATTGTTCTGGGTATTCAACATGTTGTTCGCACACATCTCTTTAGTTTGCTTTTACAAACATCAGGAAAACTAGTCTAAGGAAGTGCCCAATAATGTCCTGCAATGATGCAGTTACATCGCAAAAGCAGCTATGGTTACTCTTCTCAAGGAGAGCTGGGCCATATATCAATAAGGTCAATAGGTAATTTAATCTCCCCATATTAGACCCCCATCCCTGCATACCCTTACTCTTGTGAAATGTCTTTATGCATGAGAACTTTCATAGTTCTCACAAGAATAAAGTCTGCAGAACTGGGCTCTCAAACTGGGATTTCTCTTTGCAAATAGATAAATATTTGTATATCAATACTTTGTGATGTTGCCTGAATATTATCTGTGTACATACTGTATGTTACATATTTTGCCGGTAAGACTTTGTTTTGCCAGTTGGATCCACAGTAAGCTGCATTGTTCCTTCCTTTCTCAGCTATATTAGTTCACAAAAGCAAAAACAATAGCTTGTTCTGATATTAAAAGTAAATAAGTGATGCATGGGGACTTAATAATAATACTACTAAGCACTTATCCAGCACTTTATATATTCAGAGTGTTGTACAAACATTAACTAATTAATCCTCACAATAACCTGCAAAGTATGTAAGTACTTTCCAAATTAGGGCCAAATCTGCTGCTAGCAGAAGCAGCTATACCTCTGCTGACTTCAACAAGAGTTACACTCACACCACCAGAGGATTTGGCCCTGGTAAAAAATGAGACAGTTAAGAGCCCTAGGGCATATCATGAGTCACAGGCATAGCTGGGATTAGAATTCCCAATTTCCTGAATCCCTTTCTTGGGCCTTTATTACACCATCACATGAAGTCTAATATATTAAGGTCAATTTTGCAAAGTCAAAAGTCCATGTCTGCACTGTATGCAAGAATTCAACATAGTTCACAGTAGAATGTCCCCATTAGGAAGATTGCCATTGACTTTGAGTATAATGCACTGTGGGTAACTATCCCACAGTGCCAACACCACTTAGCATTCTAGGTTATGCTCATGGGCGCATATTGGGACCAAAATGTGCTATGATGGATAGGAGGAGTGCTAGCTAAGGTTGTTGGCAGGGAGTCAAAAGAACCAATGGGATTCAGTGCTGAAATCTGAATTGTAAAGTTACCTGCTTGCTGTTTCTCTTTGTCGGAGTTCTAAACTAGGAGTTGGAGGAAGCAAAATGAAGTAATCCAATGGAATTACCATGCCTACAAGAAACACTGGGCATGGAAAGGACTGAACTTTGAAATACAGATCAATATGGCTCATGACTAGATAGAGAAATGTTTGTTTAATCATGATCAGGGTACTTTTCTTTGTTTGGTTAAACTTCTCTGTCTGAGATTCATGTGTCCTCCGTCCCCCATTCACTATACCTAAACTGTGCCAGAGATACCATTTTTCTCTCTGTTTTTAATCTGCTCTTTTCTCAGTTGCTCTGTAACACCTAGCAAGTATGCATTATCAAGTATAACTTTTGTTTTGTAAATAAAAACTTTTGTTTTGTAAATAAAATCACTTTTTTAAGGTGATCATTTGATTCTTGTGCCCTGGAAGGTAACAGGTCTGTGTGTGTGCTTGTCTAGGCTGAGAGATCAGCTACAAGAGATTGCAGTTTGTTTTCTGTTTTCTTTTTCAAGCTCTCTTGTGGTAAAAGAGCTTGGGAGTATTCCTCTGGAAGAAGTTCAAGTGATTCTTCCTGGGTTTTAAAGGAAGGAGTTGGACACTTGATGGTGGCAACCTATCTCCCAAGGGTAGGAACTCTGTAACCTTTTGGAGCTTTTGTAAGAAGAGCCTACAGAGGCAAAGCATTTAAGGTCTCTTGTGTCCCCCCACCCTTTGCACTCAGAGGGTATGTCTACACTACCCCGCTAGTTCGAACTAGCGGGGTAATGTATGCATACCGCACTTGCTAATGAAGCCCGGGATTTGAATTTCCCGGGCTTCATTAGCATAAGCGGGGAGCCGCCATTTTTAAATCCCCGCTGCTTCGAACCCCGTGCAGCGCGGCTACACGGGGCTCGAACTAGGTAGTTCGGACTAGGTGCCTATTCCGAACTACCGGTACTCCTCGTGAAACGAGGTGTACCGGTAGTTCGGAATAGGCACCCTAGTCCGAACTACCTAGTTCGAGCCCCGTGTAGCCGCACTGCACGGGGTTCGAAGCAGCGGGGATTTAAAAATGGCGGCTCCCCGCTTATGCTAATGAAGCCCGGGAAATTCAAATCCCGGGCTTCATTAGCAAGTGCGGTATGCATACATTACCCAGCTAGTTCGAACTAGCGGGGTAGTGTAGACATACCCAGAGTGCTAGAGTCAAGAAGAGTCCGACAGTTCAGCGAGTGGTTCTGGGTTCATGTCATCGGTATCCCAGAATACACTCATCTACTCCATCCCCCCTTGCTTGAGATCAACAGGAAATGATATTTTCATGCCCTTTTTGGTCCTATTTACCCATGCAGATGCTATAGCAGCACGAGCATGGCCTTCTTGGTGGACCCCATTGCATCAAACCATTTTGATGTTGGTGTTTACCTTGTTGCACCTAATAGTGCAGTATTTCAAGCATGTAAGCATGTCACTCCACCAGGAAGAGAACAAGGAGGAATCTCTTCTCTGTTGGGGTGCCATGGGCATGCTGTACAAGCAAATCCTTATGTTGAGCAAGTTGGAAACAGCTAGCAAGCGACCCTCAGGTCACAGTGAAATGCTAGTTCTGGTGCCGTGAGATAAGCACAGACTGGCGAGTCTGCATAGTGCTGCAGATATGGGACAATCAGCAGAGGATGCAAAACTTCTGAATGAGCAAGGCCACTTTCACGGAACTTTATGAATGGCTTTTCCCTGCCCGGAAGTTCAGGGACACCCAAACGAGACCTGCTCTAACAGTGGAGAAGCATGTGGTAATTGGCCTGTGGAAGCTTGCAATGCCAAACAATTACTGGTCAGTTGGGAATTAATTTGGAGTGGAGAAATTTACAATGGGGGCTGCTGTTATAAATGTAGCCAAAGCAATCAATACCATTCTGCTATGGAGAGTAGTGACTCTGAGAAATGTGGATACCATTGAAGAAGGCTTTGCCATGATGGGTTTCCCCTACTGCAGTGGGGCAAAAGACTAAATTCACATTCCCATCTTGGCCCCCAACCACCTTGCCAAGGAGTACATAAATCACAAGGGGTACTTCTTGATGGTGCTGCAGGTGCTAGTGGATCACAAGGGCTATTTCACCAATATAAAGAAGAGGAGCATAACATGCACACCTTTAGGAACTTTTGCCTCTGCAGAAAGATGAATTCTGGAAATTAGAATCGGAGAGTTGGAAATGCCAATAATGATCCTTATCAACCAGCTTACTCTTTGCTCCCGTAGCTCATGAAGGTAGCCTGGATCCCAGCAAGGAACAGTTCAATTATAGGCTGAGTAAGTGCAGAATGGTGGTTGAATGTGCTTTCAGGCATTTAAAAGGAAGATTTAGGAGTCTGCTGACTAGATTAGACCTCCCCTTGGGTATGTACAGACTACATGCCTCTGTCGCCAGAGGCATGTAAATTAGACTACCCGACATAGTCAATGAAGTGGGGATTTTAATATCCCCTGCTTCATTAAAATAAAAATGGCCGCCGCGCTGTGCCAGCTCAGCTGATCGTCGGCACAGTGTGGCAGTCAAGACACAGATCAGTTGACAGGGAATGCCTTTGTCGACCGCTCCTGTAAACCTCAGTTCACGAGGCATAAGGGAGTGGTTGACAAAGGCGTTCCTTGTCGACCGATCTGTGTCTTGCCTGCCACGCTGTGCTGACGATCAGCTGAGCCGGCACAATGCGGTGGCCATTTTTATTTTAATGACGCGGGGGATATTAAAATCCCTGTTTCATTGACTATGTCAGGTAGTCTAATTTACATGCCTCTGGCGACAGAGGCATGTAGTCTAGACATACCCCTTGTGATGGATGGCAACCTGCTGTGTGCTCCATAACTTTCTTCCTTGCTTTCAAAAAATATTATCTGGTGGAGGGGGGGGAGGAGACTGAGGCAGTATGCCGAGCCAAAGATTTTGAGCAGCAGTTTTTATGAATAGCGAGTTTTGAGAGTCATGCACACTCCTTTCAATGAGTTGCCTCTGCATTCAGCGTGTATGCCTGCAATCCCCTACCCAAACCCTGCACTACAAGCAATAAAAAGACTGTTGTTCAGAGATCATGCATTTTTATTTAGGGAAGGCAACAGGGAGAAAAAAAGTCCATGGAGGGACCCTAAGGGGAAGGATCAGGAATGCGAGGACAACAGCCTTTTGCCTCCCAAGGCTATAGAGGCTGAGTGTGAAGCTGCATTTGGGTTCTCTCCCCAACCCCCTGTATCCTGGGTCCCCTGGGTTGAAGGCTATAGAACTGGGTGAGGAGGGAAACTTGCTTTGCACAGGGTGGAGGGGTCCCTATACAGGATCTCTGCCAGGTACTCCATCACAGCAATCAGGGACGAAAAGGTATTCTCTCCTGTTGCTTTACTTGCAGTTCCCTGCATGCTTTCCTGCCACACCACTATCCTCTCCTGGCACTCTGCCCACATCTCCTCCAGGAACGTATTCCTCCATTCCATTTGCTCCTTAAACAGGTCTTCTCTTGTCTGTTTTTGCCTGCAGATTTGTGTGAGATGACAGCTGCTGAAGCCAGGGGAGCACGCAGTAATCTCCCTGTTGTTCCCACTGTAATGAAAAGTTACAAGGGCACACATTACAGAAGATGCGTTGAGGAGCCTAAAATCTAATCTGCTAACATACAGTGAAGGTCTCTCTAAAGACAACAGAGAAGTGTTCTGCGCAAGGCAAAAGTTATTCTTTAAAGGGGCAATTGTACAGCCGGTACACAACAGAGTTCTCAAGAGAACATCTGGACTCAGACGGTTTAGAAGCAAGCATGGTAAAGGACCTGCCAGAGCATGATCCTGCATGTGGGAGTGGGAACGGCAGGAACAGGAAGGTGGCTTGTGTGGTTTCCCTCCTCAGTGTCCATCACACCTTACTTCCCAGTAGAGTACTCTCCCATCCTGCAGAAGCCTGTGGGCAGAAAGGCAGGAGTGGGGGTCCAGAGGCTGAAGCCATGCTAGTAGCAGAGGCAGCAACTAATAGCTTCCCCCCTCCTTCATCCAGGTTGCCATGCGAGATATCGGTCTTCTCCAAATCACATAAAGTGATAGGGAGCTGATGCTGACTGAATGGGACCAGCAACCTGGTCCTTATGCTGCAATGCTTTGTGCTACAATGATGCCAGACCACTTATTTCTGGGCGAACCTGCCCAGAAACCTTGTGAAAAGGATCAAAGAGTTCCTATCTGAGAGTTTCATGGAGATGTGCAGGGAGGATTCCCACTCCATTTTCAGACACATTAACAAGATGTTCCAGGTCCTTTTCCTGTGCTGTGTAAGCACAGAGTATGCCACACATCACACCCAATTGCCATAAATCACTTGTAGCAAGGAACAAATTGTCAACTCACCAGAAGCGTCCTCCTTGGGATCGGTGCTCAACTGTGAGATGTCCTGGAAGAAGGGGATTGGCTCCACAGTGATTAAAAGTTCTTGGCTCTCGCTGCTCACCCAATGGACATTCTCTTTGTCCTCCTCCTTGCCCTACACCACCATACTGTCCTCCATGCTGCTGCCCTGAGTTTCTTGGGTTGACTCCATGGTCTGGCTTGGAAAGCTGTTCAGTTTCCCCTCTACCCCAAGGATTGCATGCAGCTGGTTGTAGAAATGGCATGTTTACAACAATGTACCAGATTGTCTGTTTGCTTCCTTTGTTTTGTAATAGGATTGCCTCAGCACCTTTATTTTAACTTAGCACCACTGGCAGTCCCTGCAGTATCCTTTCTTCACATGCACCTTGCTATCTTTCCATAGATATTTCCTGTTTTGGAGCTCCAAGAAAATGGATTCCTCTCCACATGCCTCGTTGAGGTCCAAGATCTCCTGCACACTTTATACTGGCACTCTTTTGCACCTCTGGGAACTGCAGCTCATGGGACTTGAGCTCATGGAAATCATGGCTACACGTACTGCTCAGGTGTGCTGCCTGCTTGGAGGTGTTCTCACAACACTGGCCACATGAGAAATGAAATTCAAACTTTCATGGTGCTTTTCCTGTTCACCTAGTGAGCATTAGAGGCACAAGTTCTGGCCAGAGCAAGGAACTGTGGGATGCCTCCTGGAGGCCAAGAACCTTGACTTTCTCAAAGCTAAGTCTATACTACCGTGAATTCAACCATGCAATGTTTAAATTTGCGTTACTCCTTATGAAAAGCAGGAATACCAAAATTAACTTCAGCAACAGAACAGATTTGGTATTCCTGCTTTTTAGAACTAATTATTTAGAAAATCATCCTTTTGAAGCTAAATCCGACCTAAACTCCTAGGCTGTGTCCAGACTCAGAGGTTTTTTCGAAAAAAGTAGCCTTTTTTCGAAAAAACCTCACCTGCGTCTAGACTGCAGCCGCGTTCTTTCGAAATTAAATCGAAAGAACGCAGCTTTTCTTTCGATGGCGGTAAACCTCATTTCACGAGGAAGAACGCCTTCTTTCAAAAGTTCCTCTTTCGAAAGAAGGCGTTCTTCAATGTAAATAGGGCTTCTTCGAAAAAGAGCATCCAGACTCACTGGATGCTTTCTTTCGAAAAAGCAAGCCGCTTTTTCGAAAGTTCAACGTGCAGTCTAGACGCTCTCTTTCGAAAGAGGCTCTTTCAAAAGTATCTTTCGAAAGAGCCTCTTTCGAAAGAGGCTTGCAGTCTAGACATAGCCCAAGTGTAAACCAGGCCTCATTCTCATTACTCCATCTGGGCCATTCTGATGTAGCCATTTAACTCAAGGATATGTTAATAAGTTTTCTGAAGTTTAATTATGTAACATTAAAATGGAGCAACGAAGTTTACATTCAAAGATGAAAAGGAAATTCCTAAGAAAGAACTATATTTTTCTATCTAACAAACCAAAGATTACATAATATATATTTAATTTATCTTATTTAATTTACAGCCCTATCTATAAACAGGATCCAAGTTAGAAAGTGCTCACAAATACATATAACATGGGGAAGGTTCAAGGATTAAAAGAAAGAGTCTATTAGAGATTTTGTATATATACAAAGTACACTGTGTGAGCAATTATTATTATGAGAGTCTACCCAGACTTTAACAAAAAAGGAAAATACAGGAATGGTGAATACAATAGAGTAATGACTGCATGTAGTAATGGTATTAGTGAATGGTTTAAAGGATGATGGGCATACTCAGAGGTTAAAAATGAGATACAGATGAGGTTAAATTATCCACGAACCAAAAAGCGTTCCAAATTTGGCCTTTCTCATATAGTTTATAATTTCCTGGGTAGCTAGGGTAGAAGTTAATAAGTTTGAAAAAAAAGGAGACAGAAAAAAGCCTTTCTATTTGATGGCCTCAAAAGGGAGGGATGCACCAAGACAGGATCTAATCAGTCTTAAGGGCTACACTTTTCATTATAGAAACTGTAGTGAACACATAGAAAATAGAACAAAACCCAAGAAGAACTGTTGATACAGTTTTAAATTATTGTGATTAATGATGGGCTTAACAGGTCCAGGAATTTCAGGCAGCACTGCAGAGAAAGGTTCTCTTTTACCTACAAGTTAAGTTTTATCTACCCAACTTCCTCCATCCCTGAGAAACAGCTCACTACTCTCCTCTCTCAAATGTGACTTTTTTCATGAGGAATAGTCCCAAAAGAGACTGCAGAGAAAATGTTGGCCTCAAGTACTCAAGAGTTAAGTCTGGCATTTTTAAAATACCTGCGGGTGGCCTGGTGAATCACGTAGCCCACATTCACCCATCTCTAATGATGATTATTATGCACCAACAGCTGTCTACAGTTCAATGGCTGAGAATCTAATTGATCTCATTATCTCCCCCTATATAAGGTGAAGTGTATCCTCACTCTGTGATTGTCTGGATCCTAGGCTGATAAGGAACCCTGTATGGAAGGCCTGGAAACAGAAAATTCAGTTGTACTATTAGCTTGTTTTCAGTTGGTCCAAATTCACAGAAACAAACATGTTGTAATAAACAATGTACCTCCTACAATGTAGCTTTTGTCTTGTCAGTTTTATACTGAATAGCTTAGATATCGTTCATATGAATATTAATACTGCAATAAAAAGCAAGAGACTGGAATATTAGTTATGCATTCTTTTGTTACTTAGTTTTAATTATTACTATTAATGCTATTATATCCAATTTCCCCTCACCTCCCTCACCCTGACAGCCTCCACTTCAGTGCCCTATCTCAGGCAGTTAGCTTCTTCTGGAACCAACAACGTTACCCAATTAACCCTCTGGCAGGGTATGGTAGAGTATATAAATGGTGTTGCTTCCTTCCCTACAAGTCTGTGTACATCAAAATTTCTACTATATAGCCTAGGATCTAAATCACCTTCCTGAACTTGAATCACCTATATAACAGTGCCAGGTACTGCTATCTCCTTGTTGTGTTTTGTTCTCTCTGTGTCAGACTTAACTAAAGTATTTATATAGGGGGAGAGGAATGTGAGAGTGCACATGCAAGCACATGTGTGTGTGCGTTCGTGTGTGTACATGTGTGCCAATGTGTTTTGAATGTTAAAAGTTATAGTACCAAAAACTAAAAGACAAGATATTTGCAGAAATAGAAGGCCTGATTCTCTTCCCACTTACCATCGTGTAACTCCATTGTCTTTATTTATACCAGTATGAGAGAAGAATCTGGCCCATAGTACAAAATACTTAGGTTTCTGTAGCTTGCCCTTTTGTCCATTAGTTTATCTGTTGCCACTGTGCAAAAAGATGCAATAAAATTACCTATTTCTCTGCAGCTATGCTTATGGCAAATCTCTTTTGTTTTTTTAAATACTTCTGTTCATTTGCTACTCTACAGCAGATATATTTTTAACATAAAAACACTATATTTAATTAGTTATGGATCTCAGTTCTTTTAGCACTACTGGAAATCACACAAAAACACATTAGTACAGAGCAATTAGTGCAATGGCAGTAAACAACTAAGGCACTATTAAGCTGTGGGTGATTAAATAGTATTACTTTATTTTTATGATATTAGACTTAAAGATGGAGTAGACTTTAAACATATATTCCCATTAACATTAACATATAATATGAATAGCAGGTATCTTTAAATCCAGCCTTAAGAACTTAAGAAAAAGTTGATCAGGATACTTCACTCAGTAGAAAGCTACTTTATAAATTATGTTGCACTATTTCTTATCTCAAGATACCCAGACATTTAAACAGTAATATTATTTCACTGGTTTTATGGAGTTTCCTAAATACCCATTTGTATACCACTATAGAACAAAAAGCTACTGAACTACCAAACTCCCAAACTAATAAGAAATTATTTATAATTTTGCAAAGAATAAAATCAAACGCTACTTGACAAATGTACTGCAATGAGGTATTATGAAACATTATGATAAGTTAGCTTGAATGGCAGTAACCTTCAGACAACATAAAAGAAGAGAATCTGACCCAAGGACAGAACCCTCGTGGTATACCTTTTTAATCTGCCTAGCCCTCACAATCTCTCTGGACTCTGTACTTGTTTATAGATCATCCTCATGGTCTGGCACATCTTTTCCTCAGCATCTGATTAAGTTAACAATGTGCTGCTATTTGCATGCAGATTTGCCAGGCCTTTCTCTACAGCTGCTCCCAAAGACTTGGTCTTTCTCTGTAATGTGATAGCACAGCAGTCAGTAAATGCAATCTTTGTCAAACCCAGGTGTGCTCTTGATTTGGTTCTCATTCGTTCCAAGCAATTTTTCTTTCTGTAGCATTTATAAGGCTCTATTATAATATAGCCACATCTGGAGCTAAAATTCTTCTATTAATTATATACTTTTACCACTATAAAGAAAAATCTGAAGAGAGATATGAACATTTATTTTTGTTCTTATTCTTTTTTTTAATGACAGAGTGCATTTTATATTTGCTGATTTTTTTTAAAGAGACATTCCTGATTTGCCCCCATAAAATAAAAGTAATATATGAAATCTAAATAATCACATTAACAAATAATAGACACACAAAGTATAAGGATAAATGTTTTGCATAACTTTTTATGCTTTGCATATAAACACCACACTACAATAATGTATCTGAATGCCTCATTACAGAGTTGAGAGAGGTTTAAAAAAAAACAAAAAAAAAACCATGTTCACTCCATTCCCTAGTGGACACTGGTTCACATCACAGAATCACCAAACAATTTGTTCCCTCCACAGTCAAAAAAGCAGAACCAAATTTGATCAGCATGGTGACTTAAATGCTGCATTTTCTTTGTGCAATGAGGGTAATTTTTCAAGATCAAGTTTGAAGTAGATTAGTGTAGAAATATGAGCTAAACCTTCACTCTTATCTGAGTATCTATAAAGGATTTATTCACCCAAGAGCACTGCAAGTTATTTTCTAAGAAAAAAATTTCCTAGCCTTATTTTGAACACCGAGATCATCACAATGTGGTAATAAATGGAGGCTGGCAAACAGCTTTGACAACTGAATATCCACTGTATAAATGACTGCTTAAAAGAAAATGCTAGAAATCATATTACTTAATTCAAAATCTAATTTATGCTCCAAAAGGTAAGTTTCCAAGGTAAATACTTCCAATAGAGGAGTCAATGTGCCTACAAATTTCAGAAGCGTTACAGAGAAATCCAAGCCCTTCAAAGGCTGAATGAACTCCCATCTATCAAATCTCCGACACATAATCAACTCCAACTTCTGATCAAATAAACTTTAACATGGACATAACATATTGGAAGCCTGACTTTACTGAAGACACTCCAAAAAAGTGAATAAGCATGATATATTTTTTCACCTTTTTTCTTAATTATCTCTCTTGATTATTTCACATACTCAAATCAAAATAAGAATCATGTGCCATGCTGATGCAATAGTATTCATGAATGCATTGTAAACCATTCTCTAAACTTTTATTTTTCCAAATTGTCCTCTTTGTTTTTTTCTAGACATTAAGTCTATAGTGTTCACCATGAAAATGTATCTCATATACCAATATAGTTCTTTGTGGAAGATTTTTTCACATTCTATTTAGGAATAAAATTTTATTTTAACTGGATTAATTACAGAATATTTACTAACTGAATCTCTATCTCAGGTGATTATATTGACCTTAAATATATCCGCGAGGTGGAGGGGAGGGGAATGAATGTGAGACAGATGCTATATCACCAGATTACATCACAGGTTACCATAAAAAAAAAAGAAAAGGCAAAGTATATTTTGCTTCTCTAGTATGCTATTTTACTGGTGATGGTTTGACTTTTGGCCCACACACATATGCCAATGGCAAGACTAACTCTAGGGACTAACAAAAACGAATGTGTGTTCACAGCTGTACAGTACACCAATACAGATTACATGTTTTCAGTGTTGCGGCCACAACAGAATGCTAATTAACATACTGGAGTGATGAGAACGGCTGTAAGGGCCTTATTGTTCCATTATTTCATGCAGCCCAGCTGCCTTTGTTTATGTCACTTATCCTCTCGTGCCACAGGTTTTTACTCCAAAAATACTATCCCAATACAACGTTAATATTTAAAAAACAAAGAGATGGCAGATTGTCATTTTTGTGTCAGTCTCAAACTGCAGAACTGTTAAGCTGTTCTGGTTCGGTATTTAGAAATAATTTAACAGCCATATTCAGACACTGCCTGCATTCTAACATAATGGCTGAATACTTGAACCAAGCAAATGCATAACTATCCTGACATCACTTATGAGATTTAGATTGGTCAGTTAATGGAAGTCTTTACCAGAATCAATACCATAACAGCTTCTTGAAATGAACGTGATTTTTTACACAGAGTGCTGCGAACAATAAGTACAGAAATATACTACCTTTGTATACAGCACAAAAGAATGGGGATATGAAATTAAGAAGCAATTATAGGTTTTTGCAAAGTAATGTTACAGTTGATTATTAAAAATAAACACAGGCAAAATAAGTGCTTAATAATAAATATATGGGCAGTATTAATATTCCAGGATCCTATTATTCCTCTTTTCCTACTTCTTTTTAACAAATATTTTACCTGCAGGCTTAGTTAATATGTTGCTGATAAGTATTAATATTGATGATTGTTGCAACAATGGTTAAAAATTGCAAACAACTTTTTTTTATAAAAGACATTCAGCACCATCTGACTATAGGTAATATTCATTATATCTGCTGCCTTCATTTCCTTGATTGAGTTGTGGAGAAAAATGATGTTAACTATTATTATGATTTGTAGTGGTATCTAGAAGTCTCAGTCAGGACTGGGCACAGAACAACCACCCTGTATGAGACAGGTTACAAGTTAAAACCTCGAACCTGAAAACGCAACTTAGCCATCCATAGAACTAGCTTTACTCATGCAAATAGCCCTACTGAGTTCAGTGGGTCTTCTCGCCCAAGTAAGATAACTCATATGTGTATCCATTTTCAGAACTGGGCACAAATTTGAGGCAAGATGCAACAAGTGAATGTAATAAACATATGCAAAGAATCAGAGAGAGAAGATAAGAGTAACAGTGATAAGAAGTGTTGCTAGGCACAGAATGACCAGTTTCTCCAGTTCATTTGTTTGGTATAAATACAAAAGAAATATTAATTATGGAGATTTCCAAACAATGTATATCACCCATAACTGATAGCATGGTACTGTAATTTGCAATCATTGCCTCAGACTGAATTGGCTGAAGCCCAGCATTTTTATGGTGCATTTCCTTCAACACCCCCCCCCCCCCCAAAATTAAAAAAAACCCAAATCCATAGTTTTATTTTAGATGGACATTTGGTATAATGGAAAATAACAAAAATCCTAAAATATACTGAATTTACAAAGAATCATAAATTAAGTTAGAGAAAGTCTTCCCAAAAAGCATAATTTCACTAATCAAAGAAACACTGTAGTGGATGGGGAAGTACACAAAATCCTGACAACATCTAATTGAATGAGCAACTCATGGATGCTTTTTAATGAGTTTAACTGGTTATCTAAGATAAATGTGGAACTGCTTGAAATATCTGTCTCATATAATGTAAACTTAATATCAACAAATGGTCTGGGAGCACTTTATAGACTAACAAAACATGTAGATGGTATCATGAGCTTTCGTGGGCACAGCCCACTTCTTCAGATGACTTCAGATGACTCTGGACATCTGAAGAAGTGGGCTGTGCCCACGAAAGCTCATGATACCATCCACATGTTTTGTTAGTCTATAAAGTGCTACCAGATCATTTGTTATTTTTTAAGTTTATCCTGTACAATCTAACTCAGCTACCCCCTGAAACTTAAATAAAGTAGCAAAGAGAGGATTTAATGCTTTCTATAAGCCACACAGTTTATAATAGTGAACATGCCACAGGTGTGTTAGAATCTAATATATAGTAGTTTCTCAGCTATGACCATTCCCCTACTGTGGACACAACATAGATTTTTTTAATTGGATACAAGAGCTAGCTCAATTATCCAGCTGCTCAGTGTTTAAGCCCCCAGCTAGTTTATATACGAATCATAATAAACTTTCTATAACAGCAATTCGGCCGATTACAAGGTTTTTTCTCTTAAACTGAAAGTGGACCACTTTATTCCAACTATGTTCATTGAAGAAATTCTGGGATTGGTTCCTTTCCGAAAATTGCTAAAGAATTACAGAAGAAATACAGGGAAATACTATTCAATTTCTTGTGCACATTTTCTGCCATTGGAGAATCTCCTTATCTTATTGTACAGACAAACAATAATATCATCAATCATCTTTTATAATTCACTGGGGGAGAAGTGTTGGCTTTCTTTTTAATGCTTATTTTCCAAGCCCAAGCAACTTACACTCACTCACTGGGGTTCTGATAGTACCATCCTGATTAATTTTTTGCATGTTACAATTTCATGTATGAAATGAAATGCATATTCACAACCTGTAATTGTTTCTGTATGGATAACACATTCACACATTCATTGTTTTAAATAGCAGTTTTTTGCAGGCATTGCTGAAAGTAAAAAAAGGAAATATATAATCTCTTTATGTTGTGAGTGGTAGAAATAATACTAATATTTCAAAATGTATAGGGTGAAATTTTAGCTGCATTGACATCAATGGTA
Organism: Pelodiscus sinensis; assembly: GCF_049634645.1. NCBI lineage: Eukaryota > Metazoa > Chordata > Testudines > Trionychidae > Pelodiscus > Pelodiscus sinensis. The sequence goes on from NC_134722.1 coordinate 25,201,250, forward strand.
AAACTCTCATTGACTTCCTTGGGGCCCTGATTTCCCCCCACCATTACAACAGATTTTACGCAACCCCCCTTTTTATTTTTAGTTTCTAAATTAAGTCTACAAAAAAGCTACTGAAATTTACCTTCATATAGTTGGAACTTAAACTGACAGAACGTAATAGCATCAAGATACTAAAACACTAATAAACTGATTATAGATCACAATAATGGATATCTGTATAGCTGCCAGACATAATGCATAAGTGACATCATGTACAAATCATAAGGTAAGCATTGCAGAGAGCATGTATGCATGGACAGAGAAAGGAACAGAATTTGGTCACACTTCAAAATAAATGTCTTAGGTGTACTTAACTAGCTATTTAATTTAGATTTACTCAGACTGACAGAAATACAGACAAATTGATGGAATCCCTTTTAAGTCTGTATTCATGGATGCCTAAGAGCTGTGTAATACTGGGCCCATTCCTGTGTGGAAGCTCATGGCAGTTTTGCCACAAAATTATGGGACTGAACTCTCCATACAGTCTTACTGAGACATTGTCAATCTTGAGTGATCCAAACTCTAACTCACTCCCCCACCACAGCCAGACAGAAAAAGAAAAACAAAAAGAAAAAAAGACAGAGATAGACGAAAGGAAAGGAAAGGAAAGGAAAGGAAAGGAAAGGAAAGGAAAGGAAAGGAAAGGAATACTTCCCCAACCAATTCTCATCCACAAAACACTTAGAAAGCAATAGCCATCACAGCCTGAAACTCACCCCTTTCAGGCTAGGTAACTCAGCCCTGGTCTATACTAGGGAGTTATTTCGAAATAACTCCCTTATTTCTAAATAACAAACGGAGCCAAGCTACCAGTCCTGTTATTTTAAAGTAAGGGGCTGGTTATTTCAAAATAATAAGTCTTGCTTTCTACAAGGAATAACGCTTATTTTTGAAATAGTTATTTCTAAATAGCAGTAGTGTGGATACTCCATTGCTGCTATTTTGAAATAACTACTCCCCAGACGAATTCAAAGTAATTACTGCTCAGTGAATCCTGGGGCTTTAAGTTGAGGTAGCACATCAACATGAAGGGAGTCTGCTTCAGACTAATTTTGAGGCTTTCCTGTAGTGTGGGCATGCTATTTTGAAATAGTTATTCCAGGAGTGATTATTTCAAAATAAGTTATTTCAAAATAATTTCCTAGTGTAGACATGACCTCAGACATAACAAAACAATCACAAAAGTATTTGTGCATGTTCCTTGGACCATATCAGATCATTATTTACCACCCAAAAAATTTAAAAAAAAACAACTCACACCCTAACACTTTCAGGGTATGTCTACACTACCATCCTAGTTCGAACTAGGAGGATAATGTAGGCATATCACACTTGCAAATGAAGCCCGGGATTTGAATTTCCCGGGCTTCATTTGCATAAGCGGGGTGCCGCCATTTTTAAAACCCCTCTCGTTCAAACCCCGTGCAGCGCGGCTACACGGGGCACGAACTAGGTAGTTCGAACTAGGCTTCCTAGTTCGAACTACCATCCATGAGGAGCAACGGTAGTTCGAACTAGGAAGCCTAGTTCGAACTACCTAGTTCATGCCCTGTGTAGCCGCGCTGCATGGGGTTCGAACGAGCGGGGTTTTAAAAATGGCGGCGCCCCTCTTATGCAAATGAAGCCCGGGAAATTCAAATCCCGGGCTTCATTTGCGAGTGCGGTATGCCTACATTACCCCGGTAGTTCGAACTAGGAGAGTAGTGTAGACATACCCTCAGAGACTAGAAGACTTCAGAGCCCAACTTCCAAGCCTACCTGTCCAATAGAGTTCCACAAAGTAAGCCAGGGTTATTGACTCTATTGACTCTGACATACATAGAAGCATTACCCAGTAAGGACCATGGTACCAGGGATTTTCTCCTGACTGCACCAATCCTGGGTTCCAAGAGACTCTAGGGTAAAGACAATATACCCTTGAACTGCATTATTTCTCCTGGGATTCTTGGTAGCCCAGATGATAGATGATGTGCAGCCTGCCACAACACAGCCCCTGGCTCATCTACCCCTTGGCCAGGCCTACCTGGTCTTCACTCCTTCGCCCCATGTCAACCTCAGACTCTAAGAAGAGCCCTACTGGAAAGGAGGACAGTCTTATGAAGGAGACCTCTCCAGAGCAAACATTGGGGGACAATCAGAGCCCATGCTGGGGATACAAGAAAGCTAGACATCTGGGTTTGCTCTATTTGAGTAGCATTTGAGTTCCATCATGTAAAAGTCAGATTGCAGGATGGCCCTGCAACTTGTGGTTTAAACTTAAACACTAACAAATTCATTTGGACATAAGCCGTCATGGGCTGGAACTCTGCCCAGGCTCTTAATGTGTGTGTGAACCTGAGCAGACTTATTGTTGCCATATCAAAGTATATGAAAACTAAGGGATAGAGTCCCAATGGGATTTAGATTCTTAACAGCTACTTACATGCCTTAATAAAAAATGTGGACTCTCAACCCCTCTGTTCGGCAGCCGCCCAACCCTGTAGGTGCCTAAAGTCCTCAGGTGCCTATGTTTCAGCCACTAAAATCCCTTAGGTACTTAAAAATCTGCCATTGGGCATGAACATATCTGCCTCAGTCTGAATGCCTGGGCACCTATCTTATGCCTAGCTCCAAAGGGATTATTGGGTTAGGCTTACCCTGCCTATATCATCTCCAAGCTTGAGCTCATAGTCTAACTCAAAAGCCTCCTAACAGATTGGCCCAAAATATCAGAGGAGGATGTGGTAGTGTGCCACCTTTTCCCTTCCTCCACCATAACTTTTGTCACAGTGATTAGGGCACTCATCCAGGATGTTCCAGGCTCAAGTTCAATTTCTCACTCTGCCTTACAAGAATTTGAACCCACATTTCCCAGCTTTCAAGAGAGCATCCTAACTAATGGATGATGGACTATTCAGGGGCAGGTCTTTTCCAAGTTTGACATGAACTCATGAAAACCACATTATTAAATTTCACATGGCTCTAGTTCAACCACTGGTGTCTAAAGCTATTTTCTCACTAGTCAACTAAGCCTTTTCCAATGCTCACACCCAACACACTCAAAGCATAGTCAACTAATATACTAATGTTTCAGAGGGATAACCATGTTAGTCTGTAACTTAAAAAGCTTAAAAAACATTTAAAAAAACCAATTAATAGTCTCAACACCTTAGAGACTAACAAAAAAATTTAGAAGATATCCTGAGCTTTCATGGGCACAACCCAATCTGAAGAAGTGTGTTGTGTCCACGAAAGCTCATGATACCACCTACATTTTTGTTAGTCTCTATGCTGCTGCAAGACTATTAGTTGATTTTTAAGTTTTTAATTAACTAATAGTATGGTTTATTACTATATTATAGCCCTGTGGTGTCCAACATGCTAGTCACTAGCCACATGTGGCTATTCACCTGGTTGAGTGCGGCTGGTTTGCTATAACAGTAGCCACTATAAAAACTACTGCTTCAGAACTGGTTGGACACCATGGTTATAGCCAATAGATTTCTTCAGTGTGTCACTTGAGACATATTCTGAACCAAAAGTCTTCCTGAATTGGAATGATTTTGAGACTGCCATGCATGCACAAAAGTGTTACTTTAAACTTCAAATATGTTTACTAATGAACTGATACTAGCATAACATTTATGTTATTCAATATAAAAATATAAGCCCTCGTTTGAAACACTTATGGCTAGGAGGAACAAATCATACCATGCTTATGGAATCACAACTCCCACTGAATCATCAAAGACCTTTGCTGTATTTAAAGATCAACAAATAATAAGAAGTAATAATAATAACAGCAAAAACTGCTTAGTATGTATTGCATTGCGTATGATAAAAGTGCTGAAGAGACAGTAGCAAATTAGTCATCACAATACCCCATATGGGGTAAATAAGTATAATTATCCACATACTACAAATATAAAATAGACATGGTGAGGTAACCTGATTTGCCTAGACAAACATGAGATGAAATTCACCTCATGAAAATGCATCCAAAGTGCTTCACTGGAACCCATGAGCACAATGGCTTATTCTGCACCCCCTGACCTTTCAGGAGTTGAACAAGTGTCACAGAGGGAAGCAGTGAGGACTGGTCAGGAATAGACTATTGAATTGACACTTACACAGATCCCATGACTGAAAACTGCGTGTAAGAGGCAAGAAGTGACAATGTTTACTACTCTAATGCACAGATAGCAATATGTAGCCTGATTATTGGAGCATTATGTATTTTTTCTATAATGTCATTCATAACGTCTTAGTAGTAGAGTGAGGACGAACTCTTAGTCCATGTTAAGTCCACACTGCTTCTAACACATGTGCTTCCCTCTGTGACACTTGTTCAACTCCTGAAGGGTCAGGGGGTGCAGAATAAGCCATTGTGCTCATGGGTCAAGAGAAATATTTTAGGGTCTCATATTATTTGATTGCAATATTTTTTTCAGATTGGTTAGATGGCTTGTCAGTATTATAAGTTTGTAAAAGATCCGTTTCTGAGCCTTGGCAGTTTTTCACACTGTCAGTGAGCCAAAAATGTCACCTGGTTTCATGAAACTGCCTGCCTAATTCTATGTATCCAAAAGGGATGGGGTAACTCACATAGGCTACGTCTACACTGGCCCCTCTTCCGGAAGGGGCATGTAAATTTCAGCAGTCGTCGTAGGGAAATCCGCGGGGGATTTAAATATCCCCCGCGGCATTTAAATAAAAATGTCCGCCGCTTTTTTCCGGCTTTTAAAAAAGCCGGAAAAGAGCGTCTAGACTGGCCCCGATCCTCCGGAAAAAGTGCCCTTTTCCGGAGGCTCTTATTCTTACTTTGAAGTAAGAATAAGAGCCTCCGGAAAAGGGCACTTTTTCCGGAGGATCGGGGCCAGTCTAGACGCTCTTTTCCGGCTTTTTTAAAAGCTGGAAAAAAGCGGCGGACATTTTTATTTAAATGCCGCGGGGGATATTTAAATCCCCCGCGGATTTCCCTACGACGACTGCTGAAATTTACATGCCCCTTCCGGAAGAGGGGCCAGTGTAGACGTAGCCATAAGGTTTGGACCCATACTGAAAATCACCATCATTTGCTGATCAGAATCACTATTTATTTACTTTGGAAGGAAAATAGCTTGGATTCAACAGCCATTCCATTGTGGCCTCATAGGGTAAGGTGGTTTCTTTTCCAAAATATAATGTTGTGTCCTTTCTGGCAGGATCATTACTAAGCAGATGTGGGGGAGAAAAGGCAAATTCTGTATGAGAATATTAAGAAAAGCACAATTGCATTCTTTGTCAGTTACACAAATTACCTTATCAGTTGGTGGCATCAGCAACTGGGACAGATTTTCAGAGGTGCTGAATATCTCAACTTCCAGTTAGTGGAGAGTGCTCAGCAGCTCGGAGAAATCTGTGGCTATGTGAATGTTTTAGTGTGCACCTAGAGAAGGACAAGAGAGCACCAAAATTAAATACAAACCCAGCAGAACAGGGCTAATGAACACACAGCCCCTAGACCCCATGCAGGCTGTGGCCCATTTGTTCACGACCCGCGGTTCGGTTTGGGTTTACATGGGGCTCAACATGCGGCCCGTGGGTGGGATCCTTTGAATATGGCCTCCACTGGGACCATGCTCCACAACTGCGAAGTATCTCCCAGGTGGGCTGGGCACTCAAAGACGCAAGTGGATGGGCTGGCTGGAACAGACAGGTACAGGGTATCAGCATTTCTAGCCCCCAAGGAGGAGGTGCCAGGAGCACCAAGGCATTGTGGGGAGTGCTTTGTATTCATGCCTGTCAGTGTGAAAGAAGCTATTTGCATATATTTGCATGTATATGCAACCAAACTTAAGTTGCGGTCCTCAGCATGTGCTGTGAGTATCATTGTGACCCTTGGGGGTTCCAAAATTGAGTAGTGCTGCAGTAGAACATAGATAACTGGAACATGCTATTCTGAACATTGACAATTATGTCAACATAAAAAGACCAATACTAAATCAAAGTCTTATTTAAAATTTTATGTCCTTCAATGCAAAGAAGTCTAGTCAACACAACAGTGCTGCTGTTGGCTACAACAAATAGTCTAGGTTCAGTGACAACAGAAGAGAAGCTTTAGAGATGGGCAAATATTCTAAAACATTTCCCATTCATATTATTCATGTTTTCAATAATTTTTTATTATTTGCTCCAGCTCTTTTCATTTTGGTCTGTTAATAGTCCAGCAAGCCCCTCTTGCTAGTTTG